>NW_005434631.1:80600-143100 GCF_000315625.1 Guillardia theta CCMP2712
CCCCTACACTTATCCTTGACACATCCAACTCACTCACACTCAACATACCTTATCAGACTACTCTACCCCTTACATCCCTTACTCATTTTTATACCCACATCTTCCCTCTAATTCGGACAAAACCCCCCGGCTAAGTCAATTAACTCTCGGACAAATCTTGGAGGATAGTAAATCAACTCTCATGACTAAAGGCGTGGTTACACTCCCTCTTATAAAACGGTTCTCTCCTCATCACCTCACCCTCCCTCGCTCTCCTCCCTACATGCACACGGAATATATTCAACGGGATCCTCTCCCTCCTCCTACATCTACTCCATCTCCCCCAATTCACCCTTATGTCCACCCTATACCTACCCATGTCCACCCTCAACAAATTCAACCATATGTAGATATCACGCATATATAAATACACCGGTATCGTCCTCCTAAATGTCTCATCGTAGTCCTCATCAAATTCTGTATACCATCCTGAATACATATCCTCATCCTCATACATCCTGAAAAATACCTCCTTCAGATCATACAGTCTTATCAAATCCTCCCTCGCCCTCTCCCTCCGTCATCCCCCTCCTCCTAAACACCCCATTGCTCTCTAATATCCTCAATGGTATGTCTATCAAAAGTCTGTTCTTCTTCTGCTCCCTCTTCTTCATGAAATAGTAACTAAACCCATACACCTCCTCCTCCAACTTTACCACCTTCCTCTCTATCTCGTCTATCCATGTCTCTAGGTATCCCCATATCAACTCCTGCGCACAATCCGGTAAATCATTCAGATCTATCATCCCTAAACTTTTCCTAAACAGTTTTGTTATATATTCGTATTCCCTTCTCACTTATATATCCTTACACCATTGTCTCACTCTAAAACATTTAAAGATAATAAGCCATATCTTACTAACACATGGCACTTATCATTGATGTTGAAACCATTGGCCTACCTATGCGTGGAGGTCTCCCATATGGGCAGTTCCCTTCACATGAAAAACTTACTATGTATGACGGTGCCCGCGTTGTACAAGTTAGCATGATGCTCTGTAATGAACATTTTGAAGAAATTGAACTTAAGGATTTCATCGTAAAAGCAGATGGGTTCTCTATCGATAATTCTCAATTTCATGGTATCACTAACCAAATCTCTGCCACTCAAGGCATACCATTCTCAGAAGTTGCTGATGTACTCGCTTCATACCTCAATCAAGTTTCACATGTTGTTGCGCATAACGCCAATTTCGATCTTTCCATTATTAACAGTGAATTGTATCGCTTAGGCATGCACTCTATCATCGCTCAGCTCCAAGCAAAACACATCCTGTGCACCATGAAATATACTAAGATGCTTGTAAAAGCTCGGAATAGTTACGGCATCAAAGATCCTTCTCTCGCAGAACTTTATACCTTCGTCTTCAAAAAAATATCCAAAACGCTCACAATTCAAAATATGATGTCATCAATCTTCACAGTATTGTTAAATCTATGCATGATTCTAATCTACTCAATCTTCATCAGCATATCACATATACTCCTGCTCCACAATGTGTGTCTGAATTGTCAAATGATGAACAACAAGATACTCCCGTGCCATCTGATCCTCCCGAAATTGACCTCTCTAAATTAACCCTAACTCAACTTCGTGGTCAATGCAAGGCTAAGGGCATCAAAGGGTATACTTCCCTCAACAAAAACGCACTCATCGAAAAACTTAACATGTCTTCCATTCTCGCATAAAAATTATATTAATAACATTATTTTTGTACAAATACCTGTGAATATGATCATCTCTCACTTGGCAAATTGTTCATGTTATGTTCCCCACAAAAACTATATTTCTCATTCTTGCTTTTATTTTTGGCTTTCTATCTTATGCTCCATATTGATACTTTTATATAAATCACTCATCGTAATTTAAATTAATCCTTCCCTTAGTCAAGATGCTATTGATGCTTATATTATTGATGTATTGGTACGATTAAACAATGAAGCCAAAGATATAAATATTCTACCTCAATAATATGCTCAAAGAGGTATTGCTATAGAAAATATTTTGTTTAAAGTTGCAAATGATTTTGGCACACAATATATGATACATATTTTTCAAAAACTTGTTATAAATTAGGCTACTAGTACACACTTGGACCTTTGAGCTCTTCTTTAATACTTAAACTTTCTTCTCTTGGTTTTAAAGTTACAAAAGTTCATAAGATCTTGAAGCACAATTTCTAAGTGTCATCTACGTTTGTCAAATATATTCTAATGTTCCTGTTTTCAATTCTATCAATTTTATAATGTCCTCATACAATTCCTCTGGTATCCTTATGTATCGATCATGCTCATCTTTCACATACGGATATGAAGGTGCCAATTTTATATTATTTGAATTTATCACTATTTCTTCTTTTATATCATCCACATCACTTATATCTGTAGATTTTAAAGAGTTGAATACCTTTATAGTGTCCATTTTCTGTTGTGTAGACAGTTGTTGGATCTTAGTCATGAATTCCGTCACATTTATTGAACTGGGCAATTTCGTTAGTTCAACAGCCACTTCTAAAGATATTTTTGAAGGACCACTCACATCTAATGAACGCAATACCTCCTCCGGTAAATCTTTTATTTTTATATATTTCTGTAATGTCTTCTTTGATATATGAATCGCATTTACTACTCTCTCTATATCTCCTTCATACACCTCATATAATTTTGAATATGCTCTCACTTTATCATTTGTTGTCATCTGATTCCTCTGCACATTCTCTACTAAACTTATCTCCTCCGCTTTTTGATCTGATATATTCAATACATGACAACTTATCGATTCTTTATTTAGAAGTTTCATTGCTAAATACCTTCGTTGACCTGCAATTATTTCATATTTATTACCATCTATCTTTTTCACAGTTATAGGATTTATCAAACCATTGTTCTTTATATCATTAGCTAAGTCCTCTATACCTGTCTCATCTTCCTCTGAAGTCAATGTCTTTCTCACATTCAAAGTTGAAAGGATCAGGTTCTTTATATCTATATCTAGGTAATTCATTATTATCACTAATTAATATGCTTTCGTTTTAAGTAATCTTTATCCCATTTCGCACCCAAAACGTTTCACTTCATTGTTCTCTTCAAATGGCACATATATTCTCTCTCCATACTTTATTACAAGTCTGTTTGCTTTACCTTTAAATCTCTTCACGATCCATATCAATTAAACATCAACATCATTGCTACCATTCATTATAATCCATTCTGCCCTCCATATCATTATATCCCTCTCTTCCCTAATATGCCTCTTCCTCTATTCTAGACACCCCCTGTCGCATTTTCGACTATTACGTTTCCTACTTCCTATAATATATACCAAAAGGTATTATTCGAAAATGCGACAGTCCTTCCCTTCAACCCACTCCCTGCCTTACATAAAGGCCTTCCAACAAAAACCACCTTCTGCAATGCCATCTCTCTATCCTCGTAGATATATAACTCATCTTATAGGGAGGGGACTAATCCGAATATAATGTTAAAGGCTCATTCTGTCCGCTCTCAGCTGCAATACCAATATCTTCATCCTCACCCTCTCCCTCCTCACCCTCTCCCTCCTCACCCTCTCCCTCCTCACCCTCACCCTCACCCTCATCCTCATCCTCTTCTTCTTCAGAACAGTATACTACATCACTTATTTGTTCAACACCATAGTATGGATACAACCCTTCCGCATCAGTTCGTCTCAACCCATACAGATCTCTTCTTTCAAGTTTCAAATAGTCATTTGAATTCCTTTCATTCAAAATGTCAAAATAACATTGAAATATCTCTTTCATTGAGTCATACGTCTCTGTTGCCCAATAATCAAATAGGTCTAACACTTCATTGTTTAAATCTATCATCTCACGTATAAATATATCACTGTTGTATACATCATTCTCGTCATTCGTGAAGTCAAAATACTCATGAATCCATTTTATATTAACTAAGAAGTCATACACAAAACATTCCTCGTCTATTGTCTCCTTATCTATTATGCTTGTACATCTCCTGTACAAATCTTTATAGAGTGTATTGTCCCCATTGAAACATAGTCTATGCGGCTCTATCGTGTAATAATTCTTTTCTTTTCCATCACAAAAAAAACTCCATCGCTTCTCATATACATCGACCATTCCTTCGTCTGATCTCGCATGCTTTCTTGTTATGTCATCAAAACTTTCTGTTATCTCTCTCTCGTCTCCTATGAACCACTCCATTCCCATGTATAATCTAAATCTCTTGTTGAATGTTGCCTTCAATATACTCTCTACTTCCTCATAGTTCTTACATTTCATTGTTCGCAGCATCTCCGTATCCCTTCCATACTCCTTGAACCTTTGCATTATCCTTTTTTTTGTTGTGGAACGCACTATTCCTATCTTATACACATTCCCATCATTCACTCTCCCATTCACTCTCTCCGGTTTCACCAAGTACACCGTTCCTAGCATCCTTTCTTCTCGTTTTTTATATTTCGTTTATATATCTTTATATCCTTACCATATACGTGCGAAAAAATGCTCATTCATGTGTTAAATACATATTCGTCATTGACTGCCTATCCATAAACCTATAATTCAACAACTTAACTTTTATTCTTATCAATTTCAGTCTTCTGCTACTAACACTTTCATTATCACTATGTTATACTCTACTCTTAGTATCTTTCCTCGACCCTCCATACATCCCTATCTTCCCCAATATGCCTCTTCCTCTATTCTATACACCCCTGTCGCATTTTCGACTATTACGTTTTATACTTCCTATAATATATACCAAAAGGTAATCTTCGAAAATGCGACAGTCCTTCCCTTCAACCCACTCCCTGCCTTTCATTAAGGCCTTCCAACATCACACACCTTCTGCAATGCCATCTCTCTATCCATGTAGTTATACACTTATGATCTTCTAGGGGACTAATCCAAAGGCCTATTCACATCCGCTTTCAGCTGCAATAGTTAAAACAATCTATTATCTTCAGTGTATCTTCTTTTATTTCCATGGTGTAATCATAATAATCTAAACGTTTGTCTTCATGCGTAAACTTCTTTCTATTACCTGTTTCTTTCAATTCCATTTGGAATAGTTTTGACATCAGGAAATTCAATTTAGATATTGGTTTTTCAGCATCCTTGCTCTTCTTCAGTTTAAACTGGATATAGAACTCATAGTACATACTATTTATCTCTTTCTCATATATCTTGATGTTCTTGCCCGATATGATCGTATCTTTATTAAAATTATCAAACTTGATATCCAATATCTCCACGATCCTATGGACCATCCTTGTTAGCTTGTCGTTTTCCAAGAACTTGTTTATGCTCTTGATGATGTTCTTCTCTTGATGATATAGCTGTATCAATGACGACACTATGTTAAAATTAATGTTCTCATTGCCTACAGATTTATATACCTTCTCAATGATCCTCTTATAATCTTCCACATCCATACGATGTAGATATATATCATAAATATATACTAAGAAGGCATCTCTCTGTTGTCTCTCTTTGTCCTTTCGATGCTTCAAGACATTATTTATGTATTCAAAGTAATTGTAATTGTATGCCTTTAGCACTTCAGAATGGTGTTTAAACATGTCCTTTTTGTTTATTGCCTGCTCTACGGTTGTCTCCTCAGCATCCTCCACATGATCCTTCAGAGCACAGTATATCCCTTCATGGGTTCTGATACATTCTTTTTCTATAAACCTATTATCGGCTTGTTTGCTTACCTGGTACTTGAAACAATCTATCAGATAGGGTTTCTGGATATGATCCCTCTCTGTATTGTTTATCCTAAGGTTGCGGAACATCTCTTTAAAGCCTTCCTCCATGTTGCAATTAGACTCCTTGCTAGGATGCTTTACATGCTTGAGATAGTCCTCTGAAACCACCTGATTCCTGAACTTTACATAGGTGTGCTCAAAGTCTGGATTTCTCTTGTAATATATATCTATGTTCTGATATCCTTCGGCATCTGCCTTGACATATCTAAATCTATGCAATGCTTGAAATATGGTGTTTGTACGAATAAAACCATTAGGAACACTCCCAAATTCATCAAGAAGTATCACCTTCTTGGTCCAGTAATCTCTAGATTCCTCTGAAAAGCCTGTGGTTAAAGTGAAAGTGTGCAGACACACATCTATGTTGTGTTTGCTGATCAGTTTAGGATTTTTTATGTATTTTTTATGTTCTTCTTTGTTATCCCCTGTGATGATCAGATGTTTAATGCCATGCTTATCAAACTCTTTTTCAAACCGTTCCTTGTTACACTTGAAGACTACCACTCCACATATCTTATGTCCATTCTTCACATCCTTTATGATGTTCTTCAAGAAGTATTCTGATACATTGTATTGCTCTTTATTATACTCTTTTTTGTACCTTCTGATGTCACACCGTAGATTGTACCTTTGCTTAAAACGGATATCATCTGTATGATAGAAATCAACCGGCTTGCTGAACCTCTTGGATAGGTCATATAGAAAATCTACAGAGGCCCTGCTAAATCTAAATAGAGCCTCTGCGAATATTACCCTCTTCAGGCTGCTGTAGGTGAATAGATCATTCAACACATTAACTATTTCCTCTCTCACATTCTTGTTCTTTCGCTCATCGGTTGTTGGATTTACCAATGAATTGGTGAGCTCATCTAACTCATCTATTATGATATAGTCGTAATCGAAGCGTTCTAACTTGCTAAGGGATTGGATTGAGATAATGAGACGTCCTTTCTTGAAGCGATCAGGAACCGTCATGTCATTGTACAGACTGAATGTTTGGAGCCATTTCTCCATCATTATCCCATTCACTCTTGTCCTTAGAGTGGTTGCTAGATTTATGTTGGACACTATAATCAGAACATTATCATCGCTGTTTTCTATATCTTGGAGCATGTACTCTGTCTTCCCAAATCCCATTGAGGCCGATAGAGCTATGAAAGTCTTATCTGATTCTATCTTTTCTCCAAATGAGGGATATGGCAGCACATTGAACCGCTCCTTGATATAGTCTAGACTGACTGTTGTATTTTTTGGTAGGTTGTGTCTGTGCCACGATGAAACCACATTCTCATCATACATCTTGGCAATCATTACAAGGCTACCAATTGGATCTGCCCATTGTAACGTAGATTTGTGCAGCATGCTATTCAGCCTTGACAACATCTCTTGCAATGTTATCCTCTCTTGTTCATTATTTTCATTGAATGAGTTTAGCAAACAGTATAATGAGCTTAGTTTGGTCTCATAAAGGGATTTGATGTTGTTCTTATGTATCTCTATATCGTCCATTCTTTCTGTTGGACAAACCTTCTCAAGCTCTTCTATCATCTGCTCTTTGGATAGGCTTCCATATCTCTTTACCTTCAATTCCTTACACTTGTTTAGAAGTGTGATCTTGTCCCATGTCAGATATTGACAATGATTTATGTAGGCCTTATGGGTCCATTCAATCATGAGAGATAGAAAAGTATCAACCCTGTCCTCATATTTGATATGGATTGAACCCTGTAGGTCATTGAACATCTCTTCTGGGGTCTCTGTCAAGAAATTGGTCACTGTTAAAATCAACTTCTTCCAGTTATATGTATTGATAGAGATAATGTCATTCTGTATGGTCTTTATGAGATACATGACAAAGTGTTCATTTATGTCAGGCTTCAATATATGCTTACCTGTGTAGGTGAACGTGCCGTTGTCTAATTGCGATGGCCTCTTGACACGCTTTGGAGGGCTTATATTGAAGGGCTTCTTTTTACCATTCAATATGCTCGGATCAAACCTTGAGAACCTGTTTGATTCTTCATATTCACCTACAAGATACTTGTAGAATGGCTCTCCTTGTGGTTTGACGGCCCTCTTGATTGTAGGTGTGACTATGTATTGGTTGTTGTGGTATACCATCTTGGATTGATTTATAAGCCTGAATTGCTGATGCTGTTTGTAGATTGACATGTCTATAACATTCTTCTGTAGACTTGGTAAATGTCTCTTTATCTTCACTTCAAACTCTGTTACAGGCACATCGATTACCTTCATGAGGTCTCGGCAATATCTCCAGTCAAGGTGTATTGGCAGTATCACATGGTATGATAGTTTGTACCTTGCCTCTGCATGCTGTCTGCCATTTGACTCACATATTATCACGTTGTCTACATGCAGCCCCTCTATGCCCAATTCATATGTCATCACGTCAATGCTGCTCTTCGCAAATTCTATGATCTCATCTAAGAGAGGATATCGGCCCTCTGATTGCATCCTCTCATACTCCTTGGCCCTCTTTTCATCATCCACCAATATGTCTATATCAATTGGCAACCCTGTGTTCCTGCCATGCTTTAGGACCTCATAGAGGTTGAGGTTTTGCCCTATCATTGGGTTCTTGTAATCCGTCACACAGAAGTCCTTTACCACCTTCTTCTTTGGATCATCAGTGTTAAGTTTCTTTTTGTCACTACTTATGATAATGTTTGTTCTTCCAAGAGCATTCTCCTTGAAGATCTTACCATCCTTTATCTGGCCATACCATCTCTTCACATAATCTTTCTTCAACATCTTTTTGCTTAAACTTATTTGTAATTTATAACATAGCTATTCTTTAAGTACTTTCAAACGCGCTTAAGAACAATTTCATGTATATACTATTATACAAATGGAGAACCCTTCTTCTATTACCACCCTAAGTGAGTTGTCACCTGATGAATTGAAGAAACTCAAAAGAAAGGAATATCAACGGAACTATCAAAGGGAATATCAAAAGGAATATCAAAAGACTTATTGGCCTGAAAAAAAGATTGAATATCAGCGGAACTATCAACAACAGGTCCATCATACAAATCTTCAAAGATATCACAATATGTCACCTGAAGAAAAACAGAGGTTGAATGAATACAACAAGGAACGCATCCAAAAATTCACTCCCGAACAAATGGAACAATATCGCATATATCATTCTCAAGCCTCATTGAATTGGTACCATCAGAACAAGGATGAGATCAACCGCAAGAGGCGTGAAAAATATCAACAACAGAAACTCTTACAGAATATCTCCTCATAAGAGTCTTGTTTTTCCCTTCAAGCTCTCATGATTAATAAGGCTTAAGAACAATTTCACACGTACTCTGTACAATACCCATATGATATCTCTATGTCATTCTTTATATCATTATACAACTATGTTGAAATCATAAAATCATATATTCAACATCTCTCTATAAGTCACAATAAGTTTCTATAGAGGTATCATATAGATATTGTACCTTATATTGTGTTGGACCACTTATTTCCAAGTCTTATCCGACCGATAGTTTGTTTCAGAAACATCTGCTCCATGTGATGGATCTTACCAATGATAACATATTTAAGGATTATCATTATATATGTATTTGAAAAACCTTACCAATGTCATCACATGTTCCTAACCTAGGAGCTATTCATAGAGAAACGGGTAAGTATTGTCTAGCAAGATTAGCTAACAAAAACGAAACATATGTTTGTCCTGAATGCAACAGACCATTGATTGTTCGTAAGGGAAACAAAAGGATCCATCATTTCGCCCATTTCAAGGAAACGGATCCTTGTGCTTACTACAACAGTCCTTCAGAGAGTCAAATTCATAAGGATGCTAAACTTGCTATGAAGTTTATCTTAGAGGGGGATATTCCGTTTCAGATCTATAGAAGCTGTTCAATTTGTAAATCTTCAAAGAATTCGTTAGATGTTCCTGATATGACTGATTGCAAGGTTGAATTAGAACATAGATTTGCGCATTCAACATCTATTCGAATTGCGGATGTAGCTGTTTTGAAACAAATTGATGATGGTTTCAGATTGCATGCCATATTTGAGATCTTCAATTCACATTCTACAGCGGAAGACTTTCGTCCAGAACCATGGTTTGAATTTGATGCTAGGTCACTGTTAGAAGCTATCAATAAGCCTGTTATTAAACTATGCTGTATTCGCAATTCTCAATGTAAAACATGCATATACAAAAGGAATATCAAGGAGCTCAACCATTGTTTACAGGCTTTTAAAAATGAGAGTGATCTTCAATATTTGAAAAGATTGGCAGAACATAGTTTTGCTGAATATGGAAACGGTAATGTTCTTGAACGTCCTATTAGAGAGATATTAGGACAAACCGAATTTATTCCAAGATGTAAAGATTGTGACTACTGCGGTTGTAATAAGTGCTATTCACGGCATATGCGTTTCAATTTTAATGCTCAAACAGATGAAGAAGCTGAAGAAAATCAATCTATTATAGAATTGTTCAATCCACTATTCAAAAAGTATAATGTTGTTATCTCATCATGTAAAGGCAGCATATTCTGTTACATTCTTACAAAGAATGATAATTATCAAACATCTAAATATTATCATGCTTTGGACCAATGTGAATATCCCTTTAAGATGATGATCGATTTCACTGGAGCAGGCAGCATTGGGATAATAATGACGATACTTACATTTATACATTACTTGTTGCCAAGGATTGTATGCTTTACAAAAATTCAAATGAATTTCGATTATTTTGGTTATCTTATTAATGAAAATGAATTATTTACCAATTCGGATAAAATTTCTTCAAAATGTTTTTCACAAGCTGCTGATTTTATTTACATATATAATGCTTGTGTTATCCTTCGTAAAAAGAAGTGGGTTTTTGAGATTGATAAAAATCCGTATGATGATAAAAGCAATGCAATTTTTATACCTCATAAGGGTGAAAGTTTAATCAAAATTTATTGTGATAGAATAGTTTATTGCACATATGACAAACCAAGCAAAAGTAAACTTATAAGTATTTATGATATTTGTCTTAAAGAAGATCTTGATGAATGGTATAATCATCCAACAGGAATTGGTTTTTTTGAAGATATATATTTAGATTGTGCTTTCTCACAGAAAGATGAAGTTAAGGCTCTTGGAGCTAAATGGAATCATAAAATGAAGAAGTGGAGTGTAATAGATACTGTATCAAACCGTCGTCGTTTCTCACGTTGGATTGTAGATGATGAAAAAGATCCTTGGGGATCATCTTAAATATGGTTGGATCAACAACTGATGCTATTCATAATCCCTTACATCGACATAGGCTTTCGTCTTAATCCATACAGATTTTTTTTCAGTATTGATAGAATAATCATAGCGAGTATGATATGAATGTTGTACGAGATATTGTGTATGAATGTGTCAGTCTTGAGCGCGTTCGGGGCGCTCTCCCCAATTTGCCTGTGCTCGCTTCTGCTCTTGATACCTCTCTCGTCTCCTTGCCTTTATTCGCTCTCTCTTTTCAGGATCCTCATACTGCTTCCTATTCATTTCTTTTACTCTCTCACGATAGTCCTCATCCATATTGTACCTTTTATTCTTGTACTTCCTTGATGATTCCAATATCCTCTTCCTAAACTCTTCATCCTCATGATACCTTCTCTTGTTGTACTCTGCTATGTACTCATATATCTCTTGAATTGTCCCATCCTCTTTTCTCCTTTCTAGATATTCTTTGTTGTATCTTCTTACTGCCTCCTTCTTCTCTTCAGACATTATCTCTATATTTTATCTTAATAATCTTTATATATGTTCTTATTGAGATCTATGAATTCGATATATGCAAGGAGGAGACCGCATATCAACACCTATGCATCTATGATCGATATCACGATTACTATCAACAGCATCATCTCATTCCGTCTTAAAGCTTAATAACAATTTCACAAAACTCCATATGACACCTTTTAATTTATGCTCTGAACAATCCGTGTCGTACTCACTCATCACTTTATGTGTATTTAAATTTATAACTAACCTATTCTTTAAGTACTTTCAAACGCGCTTAAGAACAATTTCATGTATATACTATTATACAAATGGAGGACCCCTCTTCTATCACATTAAATGAATTATCACCTGATGAATTGAAGAAACTCAAAAGAAAGGAATATCAAAGGAACTACCAGAGAGAGTATCAAAGACAATATCAAAAGACTTATTGGCCTCAAAAGAAGATTGACTATCAAAAGAGTTATCAAAAAGAATATCAAAAGCAATATCAGCGAACACATCATACCAATTTACAAAGGTATCATAACAAGACCCCTGAAGAAAAACAACAGGTATTTGAGTACAATAAGCAATGGTTTCAACAACTTCCTCCTGAAAAACAAAAAGAGTATAAGGACAATCAGAGAATGGCCTCATTGAATTGGTATCATCAGAACAAGGATGAGATCAATCGCAAAAAACGTGAAAAATACCAACAACAGAAACTATTACAAAATTCCTAATTCTTGTTTTTTTCATTAAGCTCTCATATCAAAAAGCTTAAGAACAATTTCACAAAACTCCATACTATACCTGTATTGGCTGGTTTGGTCTTGGTGGTATTGTCTCAACAATCTGTATCGTACTCACTCATGGTTTACTCAATATCCTTAAATACTTTTTTGATAATCCTAAACGCACCCAAAACATTTAAAACTTTAACTTATATTATTCTTTAAATGAATGATACCGAATTGACCCCTGAACAACTTAAGATCCTTAAAAGACGTGAATATCAACGACAAAGATATCATAATCTTGACCCTGAGAAAAAACTTAAAAAAGTTGAGAACCGCAAGAATTGGCTTCAAAAACAACCCGATGACATCAAGGACAAATACAAGGAGGTCCATCGAAACACTAGTCTTCAATGGTATTACAAAAATCAGGAACAGGAACAGATCAAGAGCCGTGAAAGGATGCGAGAAAAGTATGGTTACAATCCCTCTCCTAAATTCCAATAATCTATCCTCTATCATCCCCCCTCTCCTACTTTGGGAGATGTGGAGACATCCCATATCCCTCACCATTCTCATAATAACTTTACATTTTAGTTCTTGTTCCTTTCAGCTTATCAATAATGACACCCCTTCACAAAACCCCATACAATACCTTTTACTATTATAAATAAAAACTACATCAAGCCATCATATCTTACACCTTGCAATACCCACTGTTTACTTCCTATAAACAATCCCTATATATAGTTCTAAATAACAGCGATGTTCTAATTTAGTGAACAAGAATGCAGAGATGGTTCGCTGCATCATCATAAAAAACAATCTCATCTAATCTCTATACTCAAATATTATTGGATTAGACGATAAAGTATACCAATCTATCTCTTCTATCTCGAACCTCCTCTCTTCCAACAAAGGTCTCACTCGAGGATTTGGGTTCCTTAATAACTCCCTTATATCTATCCTGTTTTTATTATCTATCAACAAATCTATCGCCTTATCATTCGGATTGCTACTTAAACTTCTCCAAACTATATATCCTCTATTTGCTGGTCTTACAATGTAATCCACCGCTTCATCATTGCTATTCATACAGAGATACTCCCAATCGATATACTGTGGATGTGTTATCAAATATCTTACAGCTTCCGTATTGGTATTCATACTAAACTCTTGCCAATCTATTCTGTTACCGTTTCTTTCTTGTTCATTTATCAGAAATCTGACTGCTGCAATCGATGGATTTCCCGATAACCTGATCCAATCTACTCCTTCATAATCGTTATTATGTCTATAGGACTTTATTATCTTTATTGCTTTTTCATTTGTATTTCCTGACAAGTATGCAAGATTAACATATTTTTTGTTTCTCTGTAAATATTGATCAAATATGTCATCGTGAATACATTTCGATAAGGCATCTGTAAATGGTAACATGTTCATACGCATCAATAATCTCAAACCTTTTACATTCTTGTTCTCTATCAAGAATTCATTCACTATATACTCTGGATGCTTTGCCAAAAAATTTATTGCTGCGTCACTCGGGTTCATATTCAGATTGCGCAATCCGGCACTCTGATTCCGTGGTTTAAATCTCAATAACGCCTCCAACTCTTCCTCAAAATTCCTCTTTATCACGTTTATCATTCCCTCACTCGGATTCCTTAAAAAACGAGTATACATGGACACTAACATTCTTCGATCTATCCAATCCAATAATTTTGGGGGCATCATCCTCTTGTACTCTGTGACTATTCGCTCCTTCAGATCTACTGGGAGCTTGCTTAGTGATAATCCGTCTGCCTTCCTATTTATCTTTCTATGTATCTCACTCGAGTTGTCCGACCCATTTTCGAATAGTATGCCTATGTTCCTACATAATGACCTCAACTGTCTCTTGTTAATATCCATGAGCTTCATACATATCTTGAATGTTGTTTCATCCTCACATATATGGCTCAACTCCTCCCTTGTCAGTTTAAACAGTCTCACCCTCGATATCAACTCCTTATCGACATACTCTGTAGTCGGTTCTATTGCAATCAGTGAAGACACCACATCTGCCTTCACCGGTGAATTACTGTTTGACATTTACTCTTATCTTTTATCTACATTTTTACTTTAGAGTGAGCCTCTACAAGAAAAAGCGTGATGACTCCGGCCCTTTACACGACATACGTACAATACTTGATATGACACCTCTATATCACTCTCTTCATATCACATACAAATCCATTGTAGTTATCTAATAAAGATATCACAACTATCATCTGTATGGTATTCAAGAAGTAATTATAGCGAATTACATGTGGATCTTGTACCTGATAGTGTGTATGTCTGATATAGGTCTAAGCAAGTCCCAGATGATATATAAGGCCTTCACACAGCCCGTACAAGACGGTCACACAGCGCAGGCGCTTGCGCCAAGCGTCATGACTCAGGCCTTTTACACGACTACGTACAATACTTGATATGACACCTCTATATATCTCTTTAAGTATTATATACAAATCCATTGTCATCATCCAAGATATCACAAGTATCATCTGTATGGTATTCAAGAAGTAATCATAAATGTTTATAAAGATCTTATGCATTGGTGAGTTGAATGTTACAATATCAATATTATTCATTCCAAATTGCCCTCAAATTCACTGTTTCCAATCAAAAATGATTAGAATTATTGTGTTTATATACAACAAGCAGCACATCAATTATGAGTGAATATTGCCTTGCCCTCAATCTTGAAAACATCAGGAATCAATGCATGAGAAACATCAAGGACAAACTAGATGGCAATGATTATGATACCCCTATGTTTGCTATTGATACAATTGATATGATCAATGAACACTTCAAGAAGCATAAGGACCTTCATCAAATGCCTATTGATTGTATGGATGATTACACCAAAGATCATAAGATAAGACACAAAGATAGAGATATGTGGACCTATAATCAAGTGATTGATTTTCTAGATGACTATACCGATAAGGTAAAATATGACAATGATTTAGAATATGATGTTGTGTTTATGAATGGAGATATCTAAGAGCATCAGTTATAAAGAATGCCATCTGTAGCAGTTTTACAGTTTATTTTTTTGGCTTTCCATCTGCTCAGGCGAGCCTTTGATATGAGTATGTGTGTGGCATTCTCATTATCTGCATACATTTGCCTATCATAGTCGATAAAAATGATTGGAGTGTTATTGTATGTGGACACTAACAAAACAAATGTATTCCATTGTATCCATCTACAATGTTGTTAAGAACATCACGCACAATGTTGACATCACCGACACGGCCTTTCAGTATCTGAATGACATGATCTATAAGAGATTTGTCAAACGGATTGTAAAATATCTGAATGATAACAAGGATTGCTCTCTGGATGCGCTTGATACGTATCTGAGAAGCATCACGATAGACATCAATCGTTATCATGTTGTTGAGTGCGCATGGGAAGAGATGAAGGATGGCAACAAGACTATAAGATTGAGTTCGAAGGAAACTCGGAACATCTTCAGGTCTGCTGGTCTGAAACATAAGATGTCCAAAGACATGGTGATATACATCACTAAGGTAATTGAGAAATTATATGTAGATATAA
Organism: Guillardia theta CCMP2712; assembly: GCF_000315625.1. Taxonomy (NCBI): domain Eukaryota; class Cryptophyceae; order Pyrenomonadales; family Geminigeraceae; genus Guillardia; species Guillardia theta. The sequence goes on from NW_005434631.1 coordinate 96,534, forward strand.
TGTCCATTGCCACTGACCTGATAGAAGAGAAGCAGAATACACGGGTAACCCAAGGCTACATATATGAGGCATTGCACAATGATTATTATCTCAAATTCTTGTTCCAATATCCTCGCAAACCTTCCTCCAAGAAATAAAACCTATTGTGTAAACATGATTGATTTTATAATTTTTAGCCCAAAGTTTGAATACAAAAAGAATGATTGTACAGAATCTTATGCAAATTGGAAGCCAGTGTTGTTGTATAGGATTGCCTTGAAGAAATCAAAAATCATCTCTTTGACATTCTTATAACGATTTGATAATTCTAGAACAAAACCACATGTATGAGCTATCGGCAGAAATTGTCGATTATATATCCTGATGCTATAATTGCTTGTTGTATCATTGATAATATGATCCGCTGCTGTCCAGAATACCAATACTTTTTTAACGAAGTCCTTGAACCTTGGAACATATCTATCTGCCAATTGTTGATTCTGTGTGTCAAGGCCTTTCCAATCTTCTAATAATTCTTTGTACATTGAATCACTCATTGTTAGCATGCCCTTGAATATATTCTTTATGTGTTCAATATCAACATTTGAAGCATTGCCTGTGAATGACACCCTTCCAAGCATGTTCTTCATGGCTGCTCGTGTGTCTTGAACATACGAGAATATCCTGCTGATGTCCCCTATTTGGATTCCCTTTTCAATGAATATCCCATCGCTCTTGATCTGCATTCCACGCAATATGTTCCTGTACATTGACTTCAATTCATTGTATCTTGTGGATGGATCATAATCAAAGACATCAAGTATTATATCATCAACCACCTTTTTTATGCTTTTCCTTTTCTTATTGAGAAGGCTAGCCATCTTCTTGTTGACACCTATGTCAAGCATGTAGAACACAAAGATGTCATAGTAAGAGATTATCCTGTTTCTAACATCACTCATCCATGATTCATGGCTCCTTGACTGTTGATACAATTGAGCATGCCTATTGCTGTCTTCATATATAGACATATCATCAACCTCGATGTTTGCTCTAATTCGTGACCTCATAGGCTTGTACATAAGACTTGCCACATCAATCAACGCTATGCGTTCAGGTATTCCATAATCATTCATCAAGAGGAATTTCATTACATAACCAATGAACCTGTAATGCTTTGCGTCAAGATCTCTCTTGAAGATATACACATCCTTTGAGCCTGGAATTTTTTTCAGATACCTTTGAATGAATTGTTTAGACAGATTGGTAAGGAATTGACGGGTGAGACCACCATGATCTAAGCCGTCACTGTTCAGATAGTTCACATTTCTTATCACAAATGGCCTTGTCCTTGATTCAAATTTTCCTAAGATATGATCAATCTCTTCTTCATCTCCAATGACTATAGGCAATTTGCGCTTGTTGTTGGTTTGTGCAAGGAATTCCTTGGTCTGTTTTATATCATATGCGTGCCTCTTTGTATTGTAGCACACATGCTTCATGAGATCACGCATGGGATCATCTTCAATAAATGATAGCTCTATGTCACAATCCTCGTCCTTGTAATCTGTGTTTCGGGATCTGCTCTTTAGTGAAGCAGAATTCACTGACAATGATTTTGATGACACATTATTCGAACCTGATCGATCCAAACGAGGGTTGCGATGATGGGAGCGAGGTGTATTATTAGAGCTTCTACTAGAAACATTGGCAGCATTCAATTGTGTTACTATATCTTCTTCTGTCATGCCATTGTTATTTTGAATTTGACGCAATACATAAGCCGCATTGCGTGTCATCCTATCGATCATGTCAAAATCTAAGGTTGTTGGATCATCTGTTTGTAAAATTCTAACATCAAAGAAGAGTTTTATAATATGTTTCACTGCAGGAAATCTTAGGATCATATCTAGGTGTCTGATATTCGTAACTCTGGTGAATAAAAAGTTGAAGATATGACTATCAAGCCTAATCAGGTCTGCATCTTCATTATTCCTTCCATGATTGATTTCATTTATATCAAACATTAACAAATTCATCATGTAATTGTTGTCTCTCATGGTGAGCCATGCTTCAACAACCACTTCATCTAGACGAATAATTGTAGCTATGTCTTGTGCTCCAATGAGATTGATGTTGCTGCGTTGCAATCTGAAATAATGCAGATTTCGATTGTATATGTTTTGTTCCATGTTGTTTGTTATACAATCATATAGTTTTATGATTTGACTGTTTCATAATCCTCACTATTTTATGCAATTACAGATATAAATGGATGTTTCCTATATTCAAAAGCTAATCCAACCTAGAACGCTGTCCGCGAGGTCATCATCTCCCACCTCGCAGGACATTGAAGATGTTCTCAGGCTCTTACAACACAACAAGGAATTCTACACGCAGTTGTGTAACGATCGCACAATGTTGCGACAATTTGCTTCAGATAATCATATCAATGAGAAGAAGCTCCTTAAATTCTCGAAGTACATCGATTTGCTGTGATCCATCAAAGAATCTATAATGCTGCGCAGAAAGAAGAACATAGAGAGGCTTAACCTGCTTGATCTTCCTGATAATGTATTGGAAACAATCATTGATAAGTATAAGGCCCTCTTCTGTGAGCATCAATTGGTCCTCAAGAGGTGGATTTATGGATCCAATGCAGAGTTTCAGAATGAGCAATGAAGCGTAGAGGTAGTGCAGATTACACTTCTTCCTGTCGACCCTCTGTAAAAGCCCCATTGATATTTGCGAATACATCATACCAAAAAGATATCATTGATATGTATGGTGAGAGGCTCAACAAGAACTTCTTGTTCCGTTAGCAGCTCAACAAATGACTGTCCATCGTGAAGTAAAACATCAAGATCGATGTGTCCCAGCTCATATTGCAAAATCTTGATGACCTCCTTGTTATCTTCCCTAGGGTACAGGTAAAGCATCATGAACTCCCATGACCGAGCGATCGGATCATGTTCTTCCTGTCCGCGTTCAACCTCCATGTGATCATCTTTGTCCCCACCGACCCCATTCCTGTGTCTCCAATCCAGTGATTGAATACGTATACCAAAGCGACAAACATGCGTTTCAACTGTTTTAGCCCATCTTTCACCCACAATGCGTCGCAGGGGTCCCTCTGTAATATGAATTTGAAAAGATCAAGCAGCGGATCGTTCAAGGCTTCAGAGTCCATATGCTGGACAGGGTTAAGTACTTGTTTGTCCCTATGCATCTTCTGGATTTCGGGGTCGATTACATCCCAATCACCCTTGACACATAGTCTGAATCCCACACGAGCCATTTCCTCATCAATGAATTTGTTGATCTCCTGAACAGCTTTGGCGTACACTGTAGAGCCTGAGTTTGCATTGCGTGTGCGTGCTTTCTCAACCAATACAAAGCCTCTTTCTATTGCCTGATCCACATCGGTTTCATGAAGTGGAGGTGGCGATTGTATCTGACTTCCCCAGTCCTTGAGCACCTCTCTGATGAATCCACCTGCTTCCCCATCTTTCCGTTTGACCATGTCTGCAAAGTATGCAGCAGTCATTACAAGAGCCTTAAAGATGGTCGTCTTGTTGCCCAAGTATGGATGCCTGTTCAAGGTGATGAAGGACAGCTTGAGTTTTAGTATTTCACATTTGTTGACTACGTTGTCACTTGAATTTTGTTCTGGTTCCCATTCCAATGTCGGAGATCCAAAGTACCGAAGTCTGTGTGTGTCGGAAGTAAAGTCAACGTTTCTATCAAAATCTGTTATCTCTGCAGAAGCTGCTTTAGCCAAAGCACTCGACATTGTCTTCTCATTATCGTCAACAGGCTTGTAGCCTTTTTGCACAGTCATGTTGAAAACATCACAAGCTGCGAGTATGGTGTCTTGATCATAGTTCATCAACTGGTCAATAATCTTCATCTCCTTTGACAACCATCTGTCATATCCACTGTATGACTCTTCATCTTCAAAAATACTACGAAGCACACGATCCAACTGTTCATTGCTGCTGTTAATCCTTGGTCTCAATTTGCTTTTTGTGTTGAGAGGATGATCCTGTTCTTGCATCTCATTGTTCTCTTTACGCTTCTTCTGTCTCTTGGGGAAATTGTTTGCTCTAGCCCTAGGTGCATCAATGTGTATCAACTCAATTTCGTCAAACTTGTCAATGCAATGTTGAAAGACCAGATTGTACATCTTTTGCATTCTTTCAATGAAGTATGGTGTTGGTCGATAGTCTCTTGTCGCCAAATGGTCCAGGGTCCTTTCTATATCATCGGTTGTGAATCCTTGGTCTGGCAAAGGGTATTCTCTTGAGAAGAGGAGAGTCGTGGGGTGTGGATACAGATCAGGCTTCGTGCCACCGTCACCATACACGGCACTGTCGAACAGATGGTCGTTTTTCTCAAAAGATTTGCAGTAGACGTATAGATCTTGCCGTTTCTCAATCTCCGTGTAGACACGCTCGAACACCTCATTCCCCAGCAAACTCCTGATATGGCTCAAGACCATGTCTTTTCTCTTCTTTGGATCACAACTTCTGAATCGGATAAATGAGTATTTGGGCGAGAACATCATAATCCGAGTTCCCTTTCCTCCAGTAAAATATGCAAATGTCAAAGCATTGGGATCCAGCTGCCCTAAGCGTGCCATGATCTCGTTTGTGATGAGTGAAACGGTTGCAAACCCTTTCTTTGCAGCATCTATTTCCGCGTCTGATAGAAGGTGCTTCATACCGCATACGTACTGTTTCACTGCGGTTTGAACATTGATACCTCCTTGGTCAGGATGGTCAGAAAGCCAATGAGAGTCAACATCAACATCGAAGAGTGTTACCCAGGCAACATTTTCGGACTCATCCTTTAATCTCTGGAATGTGATAGTGTTGTACAGTGCTATTCTTGTATTTTCATAGAAATGTTCGAGAAACGTTTGTTCTTTTGTGTGTATAGCCAGTAAATACTCCTTTTGGAACTTCTTATCCCACTGTGCATCATTCTTGTTCAATCTTGTCATTTGTTTGATCTCATCGTCACGTAGAGCTTGATAACTTTCACTTTGAAGTGATTTGGTATCCTCTATTAAGTGTTGTTGCACAATAGCAGCAGGTACGATCAAGGTGGTATTCGTGTACGGCTGATAGGAGAGACTGCTCGATCCCGAAGGAGGATAGATTCTCACCTTGATGAATACCTGACCATTACTTGGAAGACTTCCAGAATCAGGGATCGACAAACCCCTCAGATGGTGAATATTTCTCATCTTGGCATTGCCAAGATCGTTTTCGTCACTATCGGTCACTTTCCGCTTTTTCTTGTCTGGTTCGCCATCCGATGGCATGTCAGATTCACCACCATACTCCCTTCCGTTTCGTGGTTTCATGAGGAGAGATTTTCCTCTTTTGTGGTCCTGTTGAGGGATACTTATATACTCAATTCTTTCAAAATCACGAATACATATATCCACGGTTGGGATCCCACTCCTGTACAAGATCGATCGATCCCCTTGGTAGAGTTTGGGGGGGGGAATTCATTCAGCACTTTGTTTTCTTTTTTTCATTCCATCCGGACCCCCACCCCTCAATTCCTCTAGATTCGGTGGGTAGTAGAGTACACCCCACCCTCTCCTGCCAGCTATCGAATCGGTGGGTAGTAGAGTACACCCCACCCTCTCCTGTATGATCAGCTATCGAATCGGTGGGTAGTAGAGTACACCCCACCCTCTCCTGTATGATCAGCTATCGAATCGGTGGGTAGTAGAGTACACCCCACCCTCTCCTGTATGATCAGCTATCGAATCGGTGGGTAGTAGAGTACACCCCACCCTCTCCTGTATGATCAGCTATCGAATCGGTGGGTAGTAGAGTACACCCCACCCTCTCCTGTATCATCAGCACCCCACCCCAACTACTGCAAACTCTAAATGAATGGCTTTGAGCTTCTCTCCTGCCACTGACATTCTGCTGAAATGTTTGCTTCCCGCGCGGCATGCATTTTTAAACAGCTATGAGTCCAATAGAGGCCTTGATTGACGTGAAAGGTTATCGTAAAAATTTTGATTCATCTTTCGTTTTGCTGCGACCATTAAGCAAGCTTGCGAGTCGAACGATCAGGTTATCTGTACACATTCGGCGAGGGGATCTTATCGGAAAGAAAAATCAACGTCTATTGCCTCAGCTGGTAAAGGAAATCACAAGTGATAACGGTGGCCAAAAGGTTGAACTGGTCTTTCATCTTGAAAGAAAGAGTTACACCGAATGCCGTCTGCATCTGGCAACTTTTTCAGTTGACTATCTCATTTATCCAATAGAGCTTATGATTGCATTCTTTCAATGAAGTATGGTTTTGGTACTTGTGTTGCCACACGAAAAAGGTATACCCCACCCTGTGCTGTATCACCAGGTATCGATTCGGTGGGTAGTTTAGTACACCCACCCCAACTACTGCAAACTCTAGTTGCAACCGCCTCATATTACAGTACCGCCTCATATTACAGTTTTAGTACAGGGTGAAACTAATACTCTCGACGCCCATTACAACAAAAGGAACGACGGCTGAAGAGAAAGACAAGTTTGTATCTTGATTTTTCATCAACGAAGACGAGGAAATATGAGGCGCAAGAGAAAGTGGGAATGATTGCAATTTGCTCCTGAGACAGCAGTGACACTGAAGGACATCGATATGATTGCAATTTGCTCCTGGAACAGCAGTGACACTGAAGGACATCGATACTCGACTAGTATCTATTCACGGATTACTCATAGCAAGCTACACAGTTGCAACCCGCTTGCTGGTCCATGCAAGGGGTCACAACGGACGATCAGTGGCGGGGTTCGTGTCGTCGAGCTTCTCACTGCGAGATCGGTTCCTTGTCGAGCTGCTGATTCTTCATCAGTCTTGCCCTCCGGTCTGAGTACCAGGAATAGGCGTACTTGCCTGTCCTGTAGCTCCCGTACGCCGCCGTACCGACGACAGCCGCACCGACGCATGCTACAGCAGCTGTTGTGGACAGTCCCAACATGCCGGTTGCTCCAATGCTCTGAAGCGTCGCTACCATTCCCCCTGATGCCATGGACGCGACTCCTCCTCCAGAAGCGACGGCTGAGGCTGACATCATAGACGCTGCCGTGCTGCCTGCGGCGATGCCAGTGCTGGTGAAACCAATCGCTTGCACTCCAGCCACAGCAGCGGCAGGAGCAAGCATCGCACCGCCCAGAGCCCCTCCTCCTGCAGCTGCCGCTCCTGATGAGATCCAAGGGCCTCCACGTCTAGCACTCTCAGTTGCCTCCTTTAGATCTGTGTCTTCCCACTGCACGATCCATTCAGCCGGAAGCTCCTCCACCCGTCTCAGCACCGCCTCCCCGTCAGACCCATCCAGACAAGTCAGAGGTTTCTTCTGATCAGCGTCAGCATAGAAGATCGGTCCGTTGTCAAGCTTCTGATCCTTGGCAAAAACGCGAACAAACTGTTGGTCTTTGACCTTGAATGCAAACGAACCATCGACCTCAACATTGAAGGACTCCATCGCTTCCTCTGGCAGCGGAACAGTATCCTCAGCAGCAGCAGATGTTTCTGGTGGGTTCATCGCACTTTCACCTTTGTCGGTGCTCGTTGGCGCCATGCCTTCCTGTTGCGGCTTTTCTTTACTCAAAGTTAAGTTAAAAATCAGTACGAGGCCCGTGACCGGGCCGGCGGGCCGCGGCCGGGGCCCAGTTCAGTTCAAGTAGTCAAGCCTAGTCATAAGTTAGGTTAAAAATCAGTACGAGTTTCACTGAAAGTCAGTAGTGAGTTTACAGTACTGAAAGAGTAGAGGAGGCTTGTCGGACCCTGAAAAGGCTGTCGCACATCATGGCATGCCATAGTGGCGAGAAGTGATTAGGTATACCCCCAAACTGCGGCGAGAAGAGAAAAGACAGCGAGAACCGACCCTCATCATCCTGCCCACTGATGTCCCGGCCGGGCCGCGAGAGTCCCGGCGCCGGTCCGCCGGTGACCGTCGGAGTCCCGAGTCCGGTACGGTCGAGTCCCGGTCCCCGGGCCGGGCCCTCACTAGTCCTTTATTTTACTCTAAGTTAAGTTAAAATGGAGGAATCTGGCTTTTCGTAATGCAGCGACAAAATGCAGCTGCAGCATTCATGGATGACGGTGATGCACAAGAGACAGAGAAAAATGATAAAAGTGGTAAAACAATGGGATGGCTTGCTACAGCAGCAGCTGGACTAGGAATCATAGCTGGGGCCGCCATCCTTTTGACTCAAAAAGAAAGCTGTCCAACGGAGGAGATGGTTGTTCGCAAGATCAGAACTGTGACTGACGAGTTTCGTCGTCGGAATAAAAATTATCCAAAAGATGAGGGTGATTTTAGCTATTTTATTTGGAGGTACAAGAAGTTGAAACAAGAGGACAAGGAACGCTGTGTCAATTGGAGAAATAAAATCGCTCATCAAAACTGGAGCGAACTGAAAGATGAGGAGAAACGCGAGTTTTACGATATTCTCTGCCGTATTGAGACTGATTTGTCTCCATGGCAGTAATAAGGGCACTTGCAATGAGGTGGTATTGTGTGAATTACTCTGCTTATTTCCCGATTATTGTTGCGGAAACTTTTAATACTTGAATGAAGAGGAGCTTTTAGATCTCCCGCTGATGAATACCAGTTGTAACACCATTTTGGCTCAGAACACAAAATTTGTGATCTTTGGCATGTCTTGTATGTCGAGCACCACCACTTGCGCCCATTACCTATGCAGAATCATAGCAATGGGACCAGATTTGATTGGGATCATTACATCAAACCGCGCAATTGCGAACTCGGGCGAGAGCATATTGAAAGGATTGTAGAAGAAATAAACATGCACCTGGATAGTGTCCAGAGTGAACTATCAAGGCGCCCCTGAGACTCAATCCAACTATGTGTTGCTTGAGATCAGTCATCTTTCAGTCGCTTGACTCAATCTTCATTCTGCAACCAATGGCTTGCGATGAAGGATCAGGTTCATATCCCAGATCCTGTAGTGCTATGCTATCTCTGTATGAACCTGTTCGGCAGTCCATATTCAAAGATTGCAGCTCTCACTGCCTCACTGTATGCATCCAAATTGGCAGTTCTTTTGAATTCTCTTGTGATAGCCGAAGTGGCGCATCTTGGAAGAATTGCAATGCTTCTAATGCCTTCTATGTGAAAGGCTACATGAGGCAGAGTCCCATAAGATACACAAGCAAACATTCAAAACATCAGCAACCAATCAGCTCTTTGAATATGCCAGCAACAGAGAGATTAGGTTCACACCCGAGCACTTCTTTAGCAATAACCCATACTCATTCGACTTGCTGCTCAAACTTGAATATGGATTGTCTTATGATACTCAAGACATAGCTTATGCCCGATCGCATCAAATGGGCTCTTCTCACTTATCCAGGCATGGACATGGATTGGAAAGGCCTATCCCTCAATCCCATGGTGAGGCATCTATCTAAATCATTCTTAGAGAGGCATCATGCAAACCTATCACCGCCTCACTTGTCACAGAACAAGAACGCTGTCACGATACTTGAGATGTATCCTGTTCTTATTGATTGGAAGGCCTTGTCCACAAACTGCAACGCAATGCATCTGCTTGAGAGCAATCCTGATAAGATTGATTGGGAGGAGTTGCAAGAGAACCCTAGCCATAGAGCATTTCAGATGGTCCTAGAAAGGAACTCAGGTCATACATCTTTAGATATTACATTTTACATGGCTCACAGGGATGGCCCTTATCTGGTCGATAAATTCTTCAATGAACTACGCTCTGATGAATTTGAAACAAGGGTGAGAAGGGAATTCCGAGATGCAATCCAAGGAGGGAATATCAATGGCAATAACGTTGTGCCCTACTATCTCCTCTCATTGAACTTCAGCAGCCATCCTAAGCTGGTTGATCTATATGAATACCTTTATAGATTGGCGCGGCGTGTTGCTAAAGAGGTGTGCCAAGAGGCCAATGACACAACCCAACTTGAACGCTTCTATGGGTTTATAGATGAAAAGATGCCCTGGCGCAAGATATGCAGCAATCCTGGGTGCCTGGTGAAGACATCTATAACCATCGATATACACACAGAACTCTCAAGGATTGACCCTAAGATGTCTGGATTTATTGAGAACGATAGGAGAGAGCTCTCTGATACAAGTATAAGATCGTTGTTTCCTGATTGGAAAAATCTGAAAGCACCATAAAAACTAGCAACACCTCAAGTACAATAATTATTCCCTAAAATAAAGGCAGGATATGGATTTTTATTTAAAGAGCCTATTGAAACCATTTAATTATGACAAATTCAAGGACAATCTGAGAAAGGATTTATTTCCAAATGATCTTCCATTATACTTTACCGAAGCGATCAATATGAACGATGAATTGTTCTTAAATATCATCAAATATGTATGTCAAGAGATAAATGATCTCCATGATGTGCATTATAAAAAAGAGCTGAAGTTGATATACAAATTCTTCTTGTGCTTCTTTTTGGTAAATATCAATGAATTTAAAGGATTGTTAAAGAAGGGAGAAATTGAGTATCTGAGCATTAGTGTACAAGAGATATTAACAATAAATCCCGATTTTGATAAGACGTGCAAATTGCCATATGAAACGAATACATTTGATAAAAAAAGCATTATCCATCCAGAACCATGGTATCTATCTGGAATAGATGAGGTAAAACACAATACGGCTGTAGCATTGATCCAAAAATTGATTAGGCATTTCTCATTCAATACCAACAATGTCAAGAAACTCATAGTCCAATATGGAGATGTGATGCACAAAACAGGATACAACACTAAAACCGTTACCAATATCAGAAACAAGCTTGACTTTGTTATAGGACTGTGTGACAAGAGAGATGGAATAATGCTGACAAGATACCTTGCTGCGTATACCGAAATATACATGGAGGGGATCAAAATAAACAAGAGGAAGAATGATTTAAAGAAATTGTTACAGGGCCCAGCTCCAATAGATTTTAGGGCTGTGTTTAGATTATACAACCGTATAAAGAAATTGCAGCAAGAGATTTTTGATATATATGAAGAGAACGATGATCTGAATATGGATCCAGAAGAAGACAGGAAGATATCGAGAACATTGGATGCATTGTTGTATTCAGATGAATTAAAAGCTTTTTTAAAATCACACAAAGATGTCAATATTGAATTGGATGATGAGGAGCATATAAGGCTTCTTAGATCCTTGACAGAGAGCAGGAAATCATCATCCTCCAGATCATCGAGAAGAAATTCTTCCAATGAGAGATACAGCTGGATGGACAACCTCAAATCTTCGTCATCCTCACCATCCGCCATATTCAGCATGCAATCTAAGCTGTCGAGGCTTGTGAGCAGTGCATACAAGAAGGAGAGCAGCAACAATGCAAGGTTCTCGAAGGCATTCTTTAAGGTGCTCAAGGAGGCCATGCTCCTAAGGCAGAATGCTCTATCTAAGAAGGGGAAGAATAGGACTGTCACATTCTTTCAGACAAACACACATCGTGTGGATGATGCAATACCTGGAATTCATGAACAAAAGTATGTAGAATCTATACAGAAACTAGAGGTGATGCTGAATGATAAGAATGAACCACCAATGTTCTTGAGGTTTTACTTCCCCGATCTATATCAGATGGTTCTACAGGATCCAACAAAGACTGTATATGAGAATGAGAACAAGAGAGAATTCCTCCTGATTCAAAAGAGGATTATAGATGAGTTGGATGAGAGAGACAAGCTTGTGTTGAAGGCTTGGACCTATAATGGGAACAATGCCATCAATAGATTGTTGACATACCTGTTTGATACAAAATGCATCAAGATGTTTAAATTGGAACTGAAGCAAGAAGACATAGATGGTGCCATAGCCTATTTCTGCAATATAAAGATATTGAAAAGGCTTGGATACTTTGAGGGAATGGATGATCCAATAGAGGCCTTGAAAGCAAACAACTACAGCCAACTGCAAGAGATCATGACATCATACATATCTGATCTGTACAGGATAGCAGATGTTGTAAAGAGCAGAACACTACAGGTATTTGGAGAGGATGCAATAGAGAGAGCAAATATATATGTTTTCAGAGGACAGACAGACAAGAACAAATGTCAAAAGAAAGATTATGAGTGCATCCTTTCAACATCACTAAATTTTTATAAGGCATTGTTCTTTCTAGATACAGCAAAACCAGAACCAAACAGAGAGGGGACCATAAATGGCAATATGTACATATACAGATTGACCAAGGACATGCCATTCATATATATAATGCCCATAAGCATTTATCCATCCGAGCAGGAGATTTTATTGCTCCCAAAGGACAAGGATAAATTCTTAAACAAGTTGAAAACACCTATGATAAAACCAAGCTATAAATCATTATCAGCATCTTCCAGTTCAGATAGCGCAATGGAAAACATGCTCATGAATAGTATAAAAGAGAAAGAAGACATCATAAGAAATAGAAATATACCATTGTTAAGATGCATTGTGCATGAACATTATGATAACAATGCAATGAGGACCATTGAAACAGCAAATTATAAATTTCAGGATAACATGAATATCAGGTTGAGCATTTGCTGGCACAATTCGAACAGTTTTCCATAAATTTGTGAGAAATACAATTGATCAGCCTCAGAAGATATGTAGTTTATAGTCTGTACATAACGAGCGTTGCACAGATATATTGTGTTGCTGTTCTCGCCAAATCCACCGAAAATATCTCCCATTATTCTAAAAGTGTAGAATATATGCAATAGATTTTTGATCAAACATGCATAAAGATATATATGAAATGACATAGATTGATCCATATTTTATTGATTTTTCAATAACAGACTTTACAATAATACCTTGTACTATCATATTCATCTTCTTTCAAACAAAATATACAAAATAACCTATCACAGCCATAACAATAATGCTTGGGATCGTCATAGTCAAATAGAAATCTACAACTGTGGCATGCCGGTCTCGCTTCTACATAGCGCGTGAAGATATGTTCTACAAGGTCTTCTGGAAACAACCTACAATCCTTGAGAGCTCTCTCAAATGATATCATTGCATCATTGTACATATCCCATCGTGTTCCATAGTACCATGTGCAATGAGAAGAACAGAGTGGATACTCACAACACGTATCGCATAGCCTAGCAACGCAATCTTTCTCAAGATAATCCTCTCCACATGCACACTTGTTCTTATGCTGGATACACTCGTTGTCATTGCAACAAGCAATGCACAGCCTGTGCTTGCATCTCTCATCGGACATCTTTCCACAAGAGCATATGCTTAGATTGAGATGGATTGGACATGCTCTCTTCTTACAACAACTCTTGCAACAACCCGATATGCAACCATCATTGTATCTATATATAGCACATTGAGAGCATGTGTTTGGCAACCCCTTGTATATAGATTGCACTCTCTTTAGCTTTCTTCGACATGGCAGGACCACCTCTGAGTTGCTATGCACAACACATGCCATATCTTTACAACACATCCTACAACTCAATGTGAAGCACATATAATTGGTTTTGTTGCATTCGCATCTATACATCTATGTTAGGTTTTACTGTGAAGGCTGGGAGTGGGTCAGTGAAAAATGGCATCAATTATTATTATGGTTCATCTCTTTATGTGCCAATGAATGAATGGATGTGATATCTATGTCAGGTTAAGGCGTTGTTAAAAAATGCTTCTAATAGATACAAGTCTATTTGAGATAAAACTATCAGCTCAGGATGTAAAAATGATAACATAAAATTGAAAGGAAACAACAAAGCAATGCTGTCGTTTGAGGAGAGGATAAGGAGGTATGTCAAGAAGAGCAAGAACAAGACCATCAAGAAAGATACATTGGATTTCATATCTGAAATATTGAAGAGATTTCTGGATAGATTGATTGACAGGAGCTTGCAGATTATGGAAGAGTGCAGAAGAAAATCATTCAAGGGACGGGTTATCTGTAATGGGACTGTATACATGATCCCAACATTCCTAATAGAGTTTGGTGTATCTCAGCATACCTGTGATGTAACAGCATCCTATGAGCGCATGTTGGAAAAGGGACTTACAGAACTTGAGGCACTGAAGAGGGCAAGAGGGATGGCATTCAATGTTGACATGTACAAGGAAATAATAGAGAGCAAAGCCAAGAATAATATCAGAGTGAAGATGGATGCCTACATTGTTCTTGATGCTACAATGAAGTATGCTATAAACACGCTGTTCGATGAGATACAGAGTGGATGCAGCAGATCCGATGTGAGCGATGCCATCATCAGAGAGATGCTCTTGAGATACATCTTGGGCCCATTCATAGATCTAAAGCCAACACCATACAAGAGAACAAGAATAGTGAGTGAGTATGACATATTGGATGATAAGAGCCAAGATCAGCTGATGAAGAATAATCACCATGATATGATTAGATTGGGCAGAGGGACCCATGCAATGATAAAAGAGAATGTTGTGGCATACATGGATGAGGTCATGAGAGCAGTATTGGATGTGAGCGAGGGGAAAGAGGTCCTGGGTGTAGAGGATTGCATATCCGGGATCAATCAGAAGAACATACGCATAGAGATGGTAAATGATATGAGAATTGTTATAGAGAATGCAAAGAAGCACAAATATGGTTATACTCCAGAATCATATGAGGAATTGAAGTCATTTACAGATGAGATCCTGAAGACATATGGATGTGAGGTCATATTGGATGAGGAGGCAAAATGGTTGATTTATTGTATCTACAAGGAGTATCTGTTCAGATTGTTTGAAGCCATAACGGATATAGTGTTGATGGAGAATTTGGATGTTGCAAGGAGAAAAGATGTGATGTTTGTCATAGAATGCCAAAAATAAATAAATATGCATATATATCAAAGATATTTTTTATATTTTCATAATGTTTTGCAGCAAGCAATACATGGTGTTCATCATATCAAAAATGATATAAACATATATGGTTATTAGGCATAAAGAAATATGGCACAAAATAGCGCAACGTATTATGAAAAATTCATGGATATGTCTAATCAGATATATGAACTAAAGGACAAGCTATCTGATTTAGAATACAAGAACCTGAATGAAACATTGTCTGAACTAAGAACCTGTCAAAAGAATGCTCAATTGCATATCTTCAGATATTATCATCAATACTTTGTTCCTTACACACAATACAATGATGATGGATGTCTTGAATTGATAAACAACCTAAAAATAGATGAGGAGTGTATTGTATGTACAATCGATGAAGAGATACTTAGACATCCATTGAATAGATTGATGCATAAATTGCATGTCTTCAAGCAGAGTGCTAAGATACCACATCTGGAATATCTACATTCTGATAAGAACATTGAATTTATTGATACCATCCAAAAAGGTAAATCAAGCGATATGGTGGAATATGTTAACATCATCCCTATTTCACTTGAACCATTGAGATAAAAATGATCATCAATATTTCTTAGAGATAGACCAAACAAGATGAATGCCATTACAGATATAATCGGTACAATCTATCTCAAGTTTATACAGAATTGCGTGCCTGTTGCTAAGTTGCTCGCTATACTGTTCAATCTTCCGACATGGGTGTATTACCTATTCCTTGGATTGTTCGTGTTATCATTGTGCACACCACCTAATGATAACAAGAAGACAACAAGACACCATAAATCAACCAAGATTGATCCTAAGGCAGACACAGAAGATAATCTATCCATGGAACACGAGATCAACCAGCTTAAACAACACATCGATAATCTTAATCGGGACATGTATAGGACCAAGAGATACGTATTAAAGCTTTACGAGAAATCTATGCATATGAGCATCGTTGATTACTAGATCTGTTTAGATATATAAAAATACATGTTGAAAATGAATTTCTGTTTTTTTATTTCAATTACTCATATGGAAGAGTTTATTGAAATATTTGATGCAATCAACCTAGAATCAACCATAATAAACCCTGTAAAGGACTTGATATTTGATCAATACATCAAGCTATGCGAGAAAGATCTAATAGACACCCATTTTGATTGTGAGTTGTGTGAGAGCAGGTGTCCTAAAGAGACAAGGTTCCAAAACTTTGATATATGCAATGATTGTGTTGCTGAATATGTTTATTGGAGATGTTCTCAATGTGATTATGAATTCAAGTTGGATGATATTGCTTGTATATTGTATGTGAATGAGAAGAACATATATCATAACATGGCATATTGCCATGAATGTGCAGATGACCTACAATTCTTCATATGCGATCATTGCCATATGCGTTTGCATGTATGTAAAGAGTTTGATGACAATTGTTGTGATCACTGTTATTTTCAGAGAGAATAGATTGTATATTCATAACTTTACATATGCTTCAAGATCAACTTTTTTAGCTCTCTGTGCTCTAATGAATTTCATTGAATATAACATTATCCTGTATAAATCTTTTATCACACTACCATATATATTTATGTATGTTGCATTTGCACAATTTTAAGCAAAAAATGAATTGGGTATCTCTTTTTATATCATGATTACGACACACGAACAGGCTTAAATGTTGAGAAAACTTTTTCAAAGGAATACAAAAGAAGATAATAAGGTTTCGGTAAAGACAGAAGAAAACACAAAAGAAGATAATAAGGTTTCGATGAAGACAGAAGGCAGTCAAAACGAGGCTGAACAGGTTATAAGACTAAAATACAATAAACTAAAAAGAAAGAGTTCTTCAAAACCTGAAACAAGAAAAGAGAAAATGCCTACAATCAAACACAATAACAGCTCAATGAAGAATGATAGATTGAAAGAAGAGGAGGAAGACTGGCATGTGGAAAAGAGAATCCGTGTGGCAAATCAGAAAAAGGAAACCGAATATCACAGAAAGATACATAAGATAAGAAATTCTCTTACAAGACAACAATTTGTAGAAGAAAACATTAGAAAATATTCTGTGAAGGCTATCCATAGAGAAGATGAAACAAGTGTTATTGTTGTAAAATCTAATCACACAGGCACCAAGCACAAAATCAAACTGTCTGATGGGATTGGAATTCCATCTATCAGTCTCTCAAGGCTCTGCAAGATGGATAAGTCGGGTGTCTTTGATTGCTTGATCTGTAACAACAGCATGTCAAATCAACCCAATAAAACAAATGATGAGGTTCATCTTGTCATGGGTAAAGAGAACATCTCCTACTTTTCCAATGATGATGACGCTTCGCTTCATGTAGGCAACATTGTAAGATCTGTGGATCATCTTGAGAAGGATCGATTTGTCTTTGATAGCACATGTGGGATCGATATGACAAAGAGAATTGATGAGAGAGAGGTCCCTGTAAGCCTGCAAAACATCCTTCAATATTGCAAACACTTTGTCAATAGCAATATTGCTCAACAGACCTTATCCTTCTCCGTGTATGAGTCCTATATGTCTGTCAAGAAAGAGTTCAAGAGCAGGACTGAGAGGCATATCACATTCCCTATGATGTTCATTGATGTTAAAACAAATGATGATCAACAATTCAACTTCAAGGCCCTCTTATGGAAAAAGAAGAAGAACTCACGATATCTTGGTGCCAAGGAGGGAAGCCTTGAGGTCATCAACATGCCCTCGTATCATGAACGCAATCCATGCCTATCTGCCTTCTACTTCCCATTGCCTATGTTCTCATTCTTCCTTTCAAGAGGATTTCTTATTGACTTTGTTTGGGAGGATGAATTGCCACCATATAAAGGACGTATATATAAGGAGGATCGTTATGATGATGAGGAGATTGCATACAGCATCAAATCAATCCGAAATGTGGTATTTCATTCTCCTAGGAGCATCCTAGAGAAAGAAGCAATCATGGTCCTTGTTGATTGGGAGATCCCTGAACACAATGAGGGTGTCTTTTCAGAGGAACCCAATGATAAGTCATATCTTTCATGGATAAGCATCTCTAATCTTGTATCTTATAACTGTCTTATGCAATATTTCAAATTTAGAGCTCCATTTATGAGAGATCCCATCAGCAAGAATGTTTATCCTAAGGATTTCACAGGGCTCATCAATCCAACAACCACTGATGAGGAGGACTATCTTTCTAGGTTCAATTAGTTCTTCCAATCACAACACAATTGATTATTTTTATATTTCTATCATCAATCAATACTATGGTTTGGCATGGTTTTATTGAATTATAAACGGAGTATCATTCAAGATGTTATCTGGTGCAGTTGTTCTTATTGCATCCTGAAAAATATTGTCATGTTTTGTGCCTGTTTCTGAACCTTTATCATTTGAAGTCTTTCACATACAATGGATCAATTAGATTTTTTATAAACATTTGTAGGATCATCTGATGTCTGCAATGGCATTTCTCACTGTCGATATCCCATTTGCATATCTCTTTGTCCTTTTCACATGTCGATACTTCCTTGCCTTGATTTTATATATTGCATCATAAAAATGCAAGGTATAAAAAATTATAAACATGAAATGATCAATCATTAACCGCTGTTCCTAATACACTAAGGCAAATGTCATCATATAATGTTGAATTAGATGAGATAGACCCAGGATTGTCACTTGATGATGGAATAGTGATACCAGTGGCAATACGGCCATCACTACGTTCTGGTCGATCATACTCAGATCTGTTTGCAGAGCTGGAACCGAACAATAAAAGGAGGAAAACAATTGGCAGTGGCTCTTTGAGCTCCTTTGAAGCTTTCATTAGACATCCAAGACCAGATGAACCAATTACAAAGCAAAAGATTGCGAGGAAAGGACAGCAGATATGGAAGGACCTATATAAAAAGATGCAGAGAGAATTCAATGAAGCAGTATCCAATATTGAAACAACAACCAAGCAACAGCTTATAAGAGACAATGTAAAATCAATCTTTCATAAAAACATGAAGAACAAGAACAGATGTATTTATATGTACCTAGAGATGTGCGAGATAAATGGATTGATAGACATTGTTAGAGATGATAGCAAGCCTTAGACCTTCCATACCCCTCCAAATCATGTTATATGAACCGGTATAATATAACCCCCACCCCCTCCATGGGACACTCACTCCTCAGTTCATGCCTTTCCGCAGATGCCGGCAGACCAAATCTAAAACTCATTTTATTATATTGAGTAAAAATACAGATAAAAGTTGTCAACGCCGATCAATGGTCAATCAGCAAGTGATGGGCGAGGGCTGAAGATGGAGGGGGATGGAGTAGAAAACAATGCCGAGGAGGGGGAGATGAAGGGGAAGCGATGGGGCAATGAGAAGATACCTCTGGAGATTGATGCGGCGACTTTGACTCTTGTGAGCAGGCGTTTTAACGGTTCCACCAGGCAAGGAAAGATTGCTGATAACGAGTATCATCAAGAAGGACTCCGGGAAGTTCAATACGTCGCTGGTCCGGGTGATTGGCGGCAGGATTGGGAGCATGAAAGAATTGTTTCAGATCTTCAACTGCCTTCTGTTTATCTCGCACATCAGTTTCGTTTCAGCTGCAACTTGTTCTGACCTTTTTGCGGTCGGAGATGCCCATGCATGTGCCGTCAATCCACTTGGCCCAATCTTATGTTGGTAAACTTCTCCTCGAGCTACATCTCCTGATGTGACTGAAGCCATGCCCGATGCTGCAGGGGACGAGACATCTCTTCCGAGACTCTCTCTCCGACGTCAGTCTCTCAGGTGTGCGTACAGCAATGGGATGATTCCGTGTTGTGACCTCTCTGGATGCCGCAGACCTACAGCGCCGGGACAGTCGCGAGGATCCGGTGCGGATCTGCGCTCACATGCGTTCAGTTCTCGACGGGAAGCATGCAATGCTGGGGACTCCAGGGAAATAACGAAACTTTCCCTCCCAGCCGGATCTACACGACGTTCGATCTTGGCTCGAGGCATGGCTGCGGGATTGAGAAGAGCACATCAAAGATATACTGCTGGGGGCTGACGGCAGATGGACGGACCAACGCTCCGCAAGGAAGCTTTATCGCGGTTTCGAGCGGAGCCGGTCACAACTGCGCCATCATGTCCAACTACTCGATTATCTGCTGGGGATTCAACCCGTACGTGCGTTGCTGTATGGTAACAAAGTCCTTACTGCATTCAAGATACGGACAAGCCAACTCCTTCGATTCAGCAAGTGGCTTGCCATCTAGGACAGCTTTCATCAAGGTACACTTGCTCTTGCTGTTTGCAACGGTTTGTGACGCCTCCTTGAGGTCTCTGCTGGGCTCTCACACACCTGCGGCATATTGAAGGATAGCACGTCCACCACGCAAGGGAATGTCGTGTGTTGGGGACATGACAACTTCGGTCAGTCGTCAGGCTCTAAGACATACTCAACCACGTGATGTCCACGAAGGTGCTGAGCAACACTGACGGCCTCCACAGGAAGTTCACAGATGTGTCTGCTGGCATGCAGAACAGCTGCGGTGTTGCTGTGTCATATGGAGGACAAGCGAACAAAATGCTGTGCTGGGGCAACTCTGATACCGGGCAGAACAGCCCCACAGCGACTGAGACCTGGCAGAGCAGCTCGTAAGAAGGATGCGGAATCCTGCGCTAACGACGCTGAGTTCACGTGAAGGTGCGGAGACAGATTCTGCTGTGGGATAACACTTCGAGGGAGCATGCAATGCTGGGGAGACAATCAATACGGTACGATCCCCACCTCTTGCTCTGATATTTGATTTCATTCTCTTATCGCTTGGTTGCAGGCAGGACAACCCAGGTGCCCATCTTCCTGGTATGCTGATGGAAACAGTATCATACACCCATGCGTCCAAGTCGATTCCTCCTAGCGTTTCTTTGCCGCTTCTGTGATATCAACAAGCTGTGTCATTATAACTTGTAGCATCGGTTCGGCTCTGCTCACCTTCCTTGCTTCTTCGTCGTCATCGACCTGGGACTCAGGCTTCTTCACGATCTGCAAGGTCGTCACTTCTCCCTCAACAGCGTGCAGAAGGAACGTACCGGTGCCTTGTGCTTTCTCTTCGATTCCTCGTCGGAGCTCTCGGAGCTCATGTTCTGGCTCAATTCCTTCATCCTCTCCAATCGCCTGAGCTTCTCGTCAGCACCTGCGGGGAACGAGCACCTCCTCGCTCACTTCAGCTCTGCCAACTTTCTCTTCCTCTCCATCTCACGAGCTACACTCTGCCCCATGTCCCTTGCTTCCTTTCCTCGGATCTGTCCGATCTCTTTGCGTCGCTGGTGGTCCCACTCTCTGGCTCTGCAGAAAATCACAGTCAGGACCAGAGAAAAATTGAGCAGGCACGGGAGCACCTCTCAGCAGTCCCTACTACATCCTGTCCCTTGATGGCATCCTCGTTCTTCTCCATCCTGACGCACTTGACGTGCTCTCGAACGTACGGGCCCCTGGTGTCTTCCTTGGTCAGGCATTCCTTTGCTATCCGCAGCTTCTCGTATGCTTTCTCTGCCTTCTCTGCATCTTCGGCTGACATCCCTGCCAGTTTGTCGGGGTGGCAGTATCTTGTCAACTTTCTGTATGCTCTGTTGACGTCGTCTTCTGTCATATCCCAAACAGCTCTTCCTAGCAAGTCCAGGTGAGGAGGAGGGAGTTTGAGGGCCTGCAAGAGGGATGGATCAGCGCTGCTCAAGTCTCAACATGACTGATGTACCTGGAAGTGATCAGGAGACTTGATGATGCTCTCAATCTCTCCCATGAGGCGATCGTTGGCCGACTGTGACCGAAACATTCAGAGGGCGATGTCAACAAGGTCTGCTGAGTACCTGAGGTTCTTTCGCTTCACCCTTCCCCGTGCCTTCTTCCGTCCCTTCTCCCACATTCCCATTGGTAGGTTCCTTGACCTCATCAGCCATTGCGAACCTCTTTGTAAGAACTTTCTGGAAGCGAATAAAGCCTTCTGCAAAAGTGTTTTTCTCCCTTCGTCAACGGCAGGCTGAAAGGACCGGTCTCAGATTGTCAGGAGCTTCTGGCTTCGAAGCAACCTTGTTCTGAGGATCTGTGCCCGTCGAACTTGGTTGTTCTCAACCTCTCCTCCTGCTCCTCTCCCTCTACGTTACCTTTGCCTTCGCTCGCCTCCCCTTCCTACCCTGAGCTCCTTCCAAACCTTCGAACCGGAATGCACGCCCGACCACCGTCCCCTTTTCGTGCATGTCCCAGTGTATACCCCTACCCCCTTTGTATCCTTAGTTTTGATATCATTTATATATCTACCACCCCTCTTTTCTCATCACCCACCCTACTTTCCAAAGCAGGGGACTTGGTTTGGTGCTTCCTAGACCAACTAAAATAAGGTTTTAATTACTACCAAGATCGAAAACTACAGGGAAAGATCAATATTATTTTAAACATGTTTTATTATTTAGAATGAATTGATTCATATCAGTATTGCAAAAATTCATATTACAGTTGAAAATATATCAGAACTATAGATCAAATACTGTAATAGTAGAAATTAAAATACTTATAAGTTTGTACAGTGAGTGGGTTGAGGCCGGTGCGCAATGCTCGCGTCGGAGGCGCTACTGCTGCAGAGGAGGAGAGAGGAAGCGCTGGAGGAGGGGAGAAGAGAGTTCCTCCTCTTCAGCTCTGATCATCCTCACGAACCTGCTCAACATGTGAGGGGAGGTAGAAGGCGAGCATGTGCAGTAGTGATACAGGCCTTGTTCGAACTAGGGAGAGGGGAGGAGGCGGAAGACTTCACTCTGCAGGGCTTCTGTCCTGATGGATCGTCCAAGTGCTTTGGCCAGATTCCTCCTGTTCTTGTTGAAGTTCTATACAAGCTCAGAAAGTTCCTTGATGATGGTCGCACGGAACGAGCAGGAAAGCTCTTGCAATCGTTCTTCGATACCTACTCTCGGGAAGGGACGCCACAGGAGCAGCAGGAAGACAGAGAAGTGCTAAGCCGGCTAGCTCAGTATTATTTGCTCGAGGTTGTAGCAAAGGAGCAGGTATGTCCTCTTGACCAACCTTGATGCCCATCCTGAGATTGACTACTGACTTTGATGTGATCAGGGAAGCAGTGCTTGCAAAGCTCACCTGCCTCGACTTGAGGCTTTTTTGAGCGAGCATGCGAAGCAAAAGGTCAAGGACGCACTTGAGGACAAGGTCGTCATCGATCCTACTGCCTTGCATCACATCTGAGAACTCAAACAGGAGAATTCTCCCGCTCACAGGATCGAACAGCAGGCAGATACGCCGGTGCAGGAGGAAACAGGTGCGAACACAGATCCTCTCTGCTCACGCTCGCGTTCCTTCATCTTGTTTATATTCCTTTATGCTGCATCCTCTGCTGAGAGTTTACTTCGCGCTCAGTCGCTCAGGATCCCCACAAGAGAGAACCTGTTCTTCAGGTCGATGGTCAGGACCAGGCGCCTGCCCCACGAGCTGTCCAGCAAGCCACGAGTTCAACCCGCAGACCGCGGGAGGACGAGGCATTCTCTTCATGCTCAACTGATAGTTGCATGACCCTCTCTCCAGGAGAAAGCCGGTGCTGCGGGGCTGTCGTTGCTTGCCAGGATGTCGTCCAAGGTGCTCGTGCGCGGGCTCTTACCTTCGTTGCTCGTAGCCCTCTTGATGTCATTCTTACGGTGAGATCATAGTCTTCGAGCAAGCTCTGACTGACTGACTGACCGACTGACTGACTGACTGACTGACTGACTGACTGACTGACTCCCTGCTGCTGCACGTAGGAGCCCGCAAGTTCGGAAAAGAATCCGGGTTACGTTTGAGAAGAACGGCAAACTGTGGACACCGCTTGCCGCTGTCTTCTCTTTCTTCTTCTTCTTCATCTTTGCACTTTAGACCCTATCAAACCGATTCTTTCAAGAAATATTCAACTTTTATTTCATCACGTAACATATGTTGTCATCGACTAGTCACTGAGCTGCATCAGCAGCGCTGCCCCTCTCTTGATCCAGTGACTCTCCGGCTTCTCACTGGGGATCACGATGGGACAGACGAAGTTGGATGAGTGACCGGTCGTTGCAAGCACTCCTCTGCGCGCTGCTGTGTTATAAAGGGGAGCGACGTAATACCCCGAGGCTATCAGGTCTCCGTTCTCGTCCCTCCTCTCTTCCCGCCACGTGCATTGCTTCGGAGTCATCTCGGCTGGCCGGAACCAGAAGATCGGCATGACGGCGAAGAGAACCTTAGGCTCCGACTCGTCCAGGATATGCTTCTCCTTGTTCCACCTGCAGCCCTCTGCGAACATGCCGCTGACGTATACGCCGTCTTCAGGAGGAGAGCTGTACGTCTCCTCCTGCATCACCAGGTGCTCGAAGCTCAGAGTGTCGACAGGGATCGTGTACTTCCTTGCGAAGTTCTGCATCGCTCCGGTCATGAAGGCGTGCACGAAGAAGAAGCCCGACAGCCAGAAGACAGGCGGCTGGTGCGTGTCGATCCACTGCTGGAACATGGTGATCCTTGCCAGCAGATCGGTGAGGAAACCTCCCAACGGCTTCAGCGAGGGATACGATTTCTTGGCCCACAGGGCAGGGACCTTGTTGGTGTTGAGAGCGATCTGGACCTGCTCCAGGTCGGCAGACATGACTATCAGGCCCTTGAGAGCCTTGCGGAGGTTGACGAGGGAGGACCGGATCACATCGATCAGCGAGTTGTAACGGATGAGCTCCTGCGCGAGGACAGTGTTCATGCTCTCCTCGAACTTGATGGGAAACTTCTTGAGGGTCTTCTCTCGGTCGAAGGCGTGCGGCAGCTTCTTCAGCATCTCCTCTGCAAGATGATCCAGAGTGTCGCCCTGCGATCCCCCGCTCGTCCCCCCCCCCGACGCGTTCCCGGACTCGGTCTGCAGCACAGTGTCGCAGAAATAGTTGGTTTCCTGCTGGTCCTTGGTGATGTCGGCGTTCTCGTGGAGGCCGAAGATCTCAGGCTGCTGGGTCAAGGGGAGCTGCAAGGTGAAGTCGATCAGCTCCTCGTAGCTCGGTGTGCCGGCAGCGCAGCGGTAGATGCCTGACGGCGAGAACTTGTACTCGTCTTCGAACAAGTGCGGGTTGTAGAAGTCAGCGAGCGCGCAGAGGAGATACCTCCTGTCCTTGTCGTCGGTTACTCTCCCTCCATAGTTGCACTCGCCGATGAGGTAGTTGAGAGCTTTGAACTGATCCTCCTCGTACTCGTCCAGCATCATCTTGGTCTGTCGGATGCTGATGGACATGTCGCCGGCGGTGAACTCGTAAGGGATGTTCCAGCCCAGTGGACCGAAGCTCCTCCTCTCCTGGATCAGAGCATGGAAGAACACGAGAGCTGCGGCATCAAGTCAGGAGAGGGGAGCGCAAACAAGAGCCGGGCATACCGTAGCACAACTTGACCCACTTCTGTGGCTTCTTGCAGGAGTTGAAGAACTCCTCGTTGGCGATCGGGTCGGAGAGCAGCGATCCCTTGACGTTGAGTCGGATCCCCTTGGCCGGCTCGTTGGTCATTTTGATGCCGTTCTGCAGCACTGAGACCGGGAATACGTCGGAGGGGTAGCTCGTCAGCCACAGCCGGAACTCTCTGTTGGCCGTGTCCGGCTTGAACTCCTCGCAGATCCTCTCGAGCGAGGTCATCCAACTGCCGTACACGTGGCAGTTCTGCAGCACCACCCACCCGCCGGTCTCGTAGTACTCCTGGATGAACTTGGCGGCGGAGGGGCCCTGCCCTTGCCCGAGGGAGATGACTTTCATCCGCTCGCTGAAGCCCTTCTGATCCGCGAGCTTGAAGAGGGCGGCGTTGGGATCAGCCCCAGCAGAGAGGATGAAGATGAGAGGGGAGCAAGGGTTGGAATCCTCAAAGCATGCTGAGAGATCGAAGGGGGGGGGCTCAATGAACTTTTGACCCATCTCCTTGGCGACAAACAGCATGACGGCTGGAACAATCTTGTCAGGTCTGATGCATCGCATAACCATCAGTCTAGTGAAGGAAGAGCAATCCTTCCATGTCCCCGGGAACTCGTAGTTGAACGGCTCAGCCGACTCGAACATGTTCTTCCATTCTTTCTCGTGCTCATCTACCGACTGCTTGAAGCCAGCGCCTTGCTCCAAGTCGGAGAAGCGAATTATCTCACCCCAGCTCTTGTCGGAGAGCCACGAGCTGTGGCGATTTGCTTCGACTTCCCCTACAGCCACTCCTCCTGTCAGCAGGAACTTCAGCTCGGAGTCGTGAATCTTTCCTTCCGCTGCCATCATCCGCGTGCACAGGAGAAAGGAGAAGATCAGCTTGTCCTTCTCAAAGAGCGACCTGCACACCATCTTGTACAAGAAGTAAGTGAAATGCTCGTAGAGGTTCTTCAACCGTTGCTCCAAATCACTTGACGGCTGACTTTCTTGGATGGCTTGGATAAACAACCCCACGTACCATGTCAGAGAATATTGATACATCGGCTCGATGTTTGCAAGAGCTGAGACTGCAAAGAATAAGATGGACGACCGCCAGGCAATGTCCGTGTAGCCTGCCCTCGCCTCGTCGATCTGCCTCTCAGTTTGATCAGCAATCTTCTGTTTCTCTTCGATATCTGTGGCGATTATCTTGGCATCCTTGAGTACTTGAATGCCTTCTTCGTTCTCCAGGATGTTGCCTTCAGCAGATAACACTTCCAGAATCTTATCTTCCGTCTCTTTCAACTTCCTTTTGTTTTCAGCGCTCTGTAGAATGAGAGCATTCTTCTCCTCTTCAAGTTCAGGCCGCTCCCTTGCCACCACAATACCAAGGAGCTGATCTTGCAGTCCATCCTGAGTGATCATGAAGTTCAGCAGCGTCACCTTGACGGCGATCTCTGGCATGTAATGCGGATTGCTTAATTTGGTGGTGATGTAGAATCGAAAATCCTTGGAGTATTCAATGGTGGCATCCCCGAGTCGAATACAAGTGACTCCACCCTGTTTGAAGGTTTGCTTCAAGAGGAGAGGCTCCAGCGAAGGGTCTAGTTCCTCCAGCACATTCTCCAGCAGCACCGGGGCACCGAACTGAACTGAGTTCTCCAGCGTCCGGATGAAGTCTGAATCAGTCAACTTGACGATCTTGATGTTGTTGTTCTTCTCCATGTTCCTGAAGTACTTGTTCGCCTGTCCCTGCGGATCGATACAGAGCGGCCACCGCCTTGCTGTCGACACCACGATCCCGTTCTCGACGGAGAAGGAGTCGGCTGGTAGTCCGAAGATCACCCAGTCCCTGATCTTGACGGGATCGCCCAGCACAGACTCCAAGGAGAAGGTCTCGGAACGCGGCACCTCCTTCTCGGCCAGCCGCGATACCCACTCACGAGTGATTTCATCCCTGCAAAGCAAGTCAGCAAGGCAACAACGAGCAGACGAATGGACCTGTAGTGTCTCATGAAAGCCCCGAGGTATGCTACGTACCCGGACGATATCAGGACGTCTCCGGTCAAGTTGGTGTACACCACCTCCAAGTCCTCCGCCACTGTTGTCCACCTGCTTTTCTCACCTCCGAGCCCTGAGATCAACTGCTCAGCCCTTTCAAGCTTTATTTGGCACAAGGCCTCCTGCTCTTGCAGCTCTCTCGACTTTTGTGCACAGTCAGTGAGCTGATCTTTGAGCCCATTCAACTCGTCCACGACAACTTTCAGCGCCGACCTCTTCGCATCAAGATCCTTCATCGCTTCCGACAGCTCCGCCTCTGCTTGAGCAAGCTTCTCCTTCTTGGGAGCGACGATCTTTGCTACCCTGTCGTACCCCTCCATGGCCAGGACCCACTTGCAGAGACCTTCTGCGGCACTGGAGGCCTTGGCTATCTGCTGGGGAGTGAAGTTTTCGTCGGGTTTGAACTCTTTCCTGATCCTCTCGATGACCTTAGTGGGGATGTGCTCCTTGTCGTACTCTCTCAGTGTTTGCAGCAGAGTTCCAGCTCCCAGCAGCTTCACTGCAGGGCTCCACCAGTCGTCGATCTTCGCACCGGGTTTGTCAGGGTCCGGCTTCTTGTCGGGCTTGATCTCGAGCATGACAAGCACAGCCTTCATCGCGAGCTGCACACCAGCGGGAGGTTTGCCCATAGCCTTGACGAGGTCGATGTCTTGCTTCTTGATGGTGTCCAGCGCCTTGAGCGCGTCGTTGAGGATCGGGATGGCCTCCGCCAGGTCGGCCTCGCACTCGTCCTTCACTTTCTTCACGTCTGCCGCCTGCTTAGCAGTCGCTTCCTCGTCTTTCTGAGCCACGGCCTTCTGAGCCTCCACCTCGGGCACCTTGGCCTCAACTTTCTCGGTGAGAGCCGCCGTGTCCTGCTGGGCCTTGACAAGGCCGGGCTGAAGGTCGAGCAGCTCTTGCTTCATTGAGCCCACAGACTCCTCGGCCAAGCTCAAGGCCTCGAGCCCCTTCTTGTACCTCTTGATCAGCATCGCCACGTTCTCTCGTTTCACCCCTAAGAGCGTCTTGTACGTGCTGATCAGCTCCAAGTAGGAGGTGGGAGTCATATAGTTCCTCCTCCTCGTCTCGGTGAAGAACTTCTCTGACATCTTGCGTGCGCTGACATGCATCTCGATGCACATCTCGACGCACCTCTCGCGGACGTCCCCAGCCATCTCGACCTCCTGCAGGAAACGGGAGGCCACAGACTTGAGCGCGTCATCGGGCCATATAGTGAACCAGTCGATGGTGCAGCAGTTGACGAGGGAGGGGAACTGTCTCAACCTGCTCCTGAAGGCTTCTCCGATGGGACTGAACGCCAAGACAACGTGCAGGTTCGACTTGCATCGGTCGATGAAGAAAGCCCAGGCCTCAGCTGGGGTGTTCAAAGTTTTGCCTTGCTGCTTTGCCGCTGGCCTCACCTTCTCTCCCAGCGTCGCCTTTTCGTCCGACGCAAAGAGGTTTGGAACCTCTGCCGTGTTTAGCAAGTTGTTAATGTCTTCCACGAAGGACTCATATTTGATCTGACTATCTGTAAAGAGGAATGTGGTTGATTTTCCGTCTCCTCCTGCAGTGGAAAGCAACTTCTTCAAGTCTTCTCTCCATTCGTTCTTTCCATACGTCTTTGATATCTCAATCTCAACAACTGTGAAGTCCATTATGAATGAGGCTAGTCGTGTGCAACTTTGTCGACCGCTCCCTCCGATGCCAACTAGCAACGCATTTCCACCAGGGCTGCGCAAGACTCTGCAAACCCTGCTGATATGCTCAATCATGAACAAGAACAGAACAAGTTGCATGGGCTTCTTGCTTATCACGTTGTAGTCATCCAGAAACGTGTTGCACACCTCGATAGCTTTCTGCGGATCAGGAACTTCTGCATAACCTCCCTTGCCATCTGGGCCGCAGAAATCAGTGAAGATGAGTCTACGCATCTGTGGGATTCCAACAACGCCTTCATCTGCTTCTGTCATCAAGTGCTCCATCATCTTGTTCAGGTCCAAGCTCCAATTCTTTTTCAGAACTTCCCTGATGTATTGAATCAACCACTCGCGGTCTGCATCATCGTTGAGCCTGTCATAGTAGACTCGTAAGATCTCATGAACCCACAACCTTGCAACTTGTTCAGAGTTTGTCAGCTTGCTTGTATCTGCCATTAAAAACCCGAAAATTACTCTCCCGAAATCTCTCAAATTGAACAAATAGTGACTTTTCATCGGAGTAGGTAACAACTTTTCCAGCGCTGAATCGTACACGTCCATGGTCGATTTGATGACAGCGTCCTTCAATCCTTTGATCGTCTGGGAGACAGCTCTCTTGTCAAACTCAAACTTGATGATAGATTCGAAGATCCCTGTCATGGCTTCATTGTCGAACTCCGTCACGCTGATCACGTTGAACCATCTCAAGAATCTGGGAGTTATGAAGGTACGTCCTCCCCCAGGAGGCCCCATCGCACATACGTACATCATGTCAATGATTGTCCTGAAAGTCTTCTCCTTGTTGTCATACCATCCGTTATGATCCAGGTACTGCCGCAGAATCTCGATGGGAGGTTGCGCTCCGTAGACTTCTTTCGTGGGCATGTTGAGGTCATCGATGAAGACGATGCACTTCTTGCCAACGGGTGGGCCATACACGCCCTTCCTCCTCTTGTCCAGCTTCCCATCAATGATGTCTTGTGTTTGCATCGCACTTGTCTGTGCTGAAAACCCTAAAGAGATCGTCGTGTACTCGTCGGGGCTCAGACCGTTCAGAAGGTGATTGTTGATGTAGATCGTTTTGCCCGTACCCGTTGGTCCAACAAGCAGAAAAGCCATTCTATTCAGATCATGATTCAGCACAGCATTTCGACAACAAATATCCAGCAGGTAGGTGTATCGGGTGGTATCAATGGTCGGCACTATGATCTCGTGGGGCTGTAGGCTCGTGTCAAACGGCTCTCTGTCAATCTTGGACGTCCAGCTGTTCCATTTTCCTTTTGCAGTATCGAAGTAATACTGATAGATGTTGCCTTCCTTGGGGTACGGGTTCATGATCATGTAGTTGCCTCTCTCCCCCTCCTCGTTGTAGGGCGGAGGAACGGTCCCTGCCGCGCTCTCCTTGATGAACTCGGTGAACCTCTCTCGTCCTGCCGAGTCCACACTGGCGCACACGCTCCAAGTCAGGCAGAAGAGGAAGATACCCTCCACCTGCGTTGCGCTGTCCTTTTCGCTCATCTTGAACTGCTTCGGGTCTTCTACTTTGAAGTCTGTCAGCATGCTGTCGATCATCTTGAACAGCCCCCATGCCATCATGTTGTCCGAGGAGGGCGAAACCTCTTTCAGCTCTTTCCTCAGGAACTTCAAGGCCGGAGGCACCAGCCATCGGAAGAGAGACTCAATGATTTCTTTGTTCGCTATGGAGACAGTCTCAGGTAACGTGTTGAGCCATGAGCTCAGGCTGGGCAGCATTCCCATCTGGTGGGGCTCATAGTACACCATCCCGCAACGGCTAACTGTCGCTGGTGAAGCCACTTCCAGATCTTGCGGTTCGAAGATCATGTTCATGGACGAAGACATCTGAATGATCTCTCCGCTCACCAGACAGAGCTTCTTGTTGTCATCAAGGACAGTGTTCATGTTCTCGATCCACACCGCATCGACAGGCCCATCAAACAGAACCCATTTACGATCCGGCGTTTGATCAGATGCAGCAGCCCGGAAGTTGATTGCAAGGATGCCATCGGTCCATTCATGAGAGACGGGATCAAACTGTCCATACAGCTGGCCCAATGTCACGCTCTTGGGGTTCATGGTGTAGATTCGGACCTTGTTCTCTTCATTCTGCCCCAGCTCGTTGAGTTTACCCAGAGAGTCACTTAAAACGCGGTAGCTGCGAGTTTTCCCTCCATACGACAGGCCAACCACCATGAGACCATGTCGAACGACAATCATTTCATACAGCTCGATTGTTTTCTGAATGAAGTATTTCTCTGGCTGCAGATTGCTCTGCTCACAGCTCCAATTGATTGCGGACAGCATGTTCAAGTAATCTGGCTTCGGCAACTCGACGCCAGGAAATAAATCTTTGGCGATGCCTTCAAACAGAGGTAGATCATGTGAGAGAAACTTTGGCACATTCACATCTCTAATAGCACGGAGCATTAAAATTGCCTCGTCTTGTTCAGTGTACACTTGCTTCAGATTGCCTGCTGCTCGAAGGACGGCCATCACAGCTCTCATGCCGTAGTCATAGTGCGTCTGAGATGATAACTGCTCACTACATAACTTGTATGTAGCAACAATCTTTTTGGCAAGTACTCGTGCGTCACTGAAGCCAAACGACATCAGCAATATTTCTCCAATCATGGCATAATCGGGAACCATCATCGCAACAGTCCTGAACAAAACTTTCAAATTGTCGGGCAATTCACTGCGTCCAGCATATCCAGGATTCATCTGCGACCCGAAACATCAGGTTGATGGGAAAGCGCAAAGAATCTTACCGTGATGAAAACTGCGCAGGAGCGAACGAGCTGAAGGGTGCTCCCTTCAAACTCGAACTGGGTTGAACCCAACTGGACGTTCCTTTGGATCACCATGATCTGCTGCGCTACAACACTGAGAACTTCGAGCTCAATCCTGTTGAACTCATCGAAGCATGCCCAAGCACCACAGCTGGCAACTCCTTTGAAGAATTTTCCCATAGCGAGATAATCAAGTCCATCAGAGCAATTGAAAACGACGCAGTAATTTGCAATGGCCTTGGCAAGATCTTTTGTCGTCTCAGTCTTACCTGTCCCAGCTGGTCCTTCAGGAGCGCCACCAAGGTAGAGCTGTAAAGCCCCCATCAAGGTGCGGTATGCTCGGTCAGTGAGAGGAGTC
The DNA here is from genome assembly GCF_000315625.1 of Guillardia theta CCMP2712. Classification (NCBI taxonomy): domain Eukaryota; class Cryptophyceae; order Pyrenomonadales; family Geminigeraceae; genus Guillardia; species Guillardia theta. The sequence goes on from NW_005434631.1 coordinate 128,743, forward strand.
ACGACAAGACGCGAGCTGACACCCAGGTACTCGTACCCGTACTTGATCTCTGCTGTGATCATCTTACAGACCACATTGTTTTCTTCCCAATAATATCGAAGTTGAGCAAGCCAAGAGAAGTCTAAATTCGATTTGACACCTTCGTCTGCCAGATTGACCGTCATGTCCCTTGCGTGAACATCTAAGACCACCATGGCTCCGATGCTGTTTCTCTGAAGTTTCGTCAAGGACCCTCGTACCAATTCAACGATGTCATCAAGTTGACGAGTACATTTCTCTGCATATTTCCTGACTCCTTGCCCACTGGGATCCACGATTGCTTGTTCAACTTCACTGGTCCAGTACATTTGTCCGATTGCTATAACAACCATTCCTGGCCATTCGAGAACCCATTTTTCTCTATTCAATTCTTGATAGCTTATCCTTCCTTTTGAGCACTGATCTTTGACAGCTTCCTTCATCATGCCTTCTGTTTGCAACAACCATTTCTCAACAGCCCCACGTGCTTCTGCTGGATTAATCTTGCGAGGCCATGGAACGTTCTCACCCTCCCCACTGATCATGCCCTCTGCAATTAAGTCCTCATTGAAGTTTAACTTTGATATGGCCTCGAAACATTTCTTCAGATGAGGTTGTACGCGCAGAGGATCTTTGGTCTCAGCCAAGATTTCGAGCAACTCGTCGTTCGACAAGAAAAAGAACCGAGGAAAAAACAATCTCTTCTGTTCTAGGTAAGCATTCAGTCCCTTGTTGATCAAATCCAGTAACTCAAATGACTCCTTGAGGGAATCAATCAAGCCATCTGTCTTGACAAAACTTAGAACTTTGGGGTCCTCCATGCATCGCGAAACAGTTGTTCGAAACACATTATCAACTTGCCCAAATCGCTCTGCTTCCTTCGGCATTTGCTTTTTGATGTCATCTGACGCAAAGATGGGTTCTAGGTAGAGCCATTGTGCTTGAACTTTTAACCAATAGTCAATCACTTCCTGGGTGGTCTGCAGGAAATCATCCCACTCTTTTGCCCTTTGCATGAAAACCTTGATGTAAGGAGATGCTAGCATGGTTTGAGTCTTGACAATTTGATCATCCAATATTGCTTGTATCTCATCAACGCTACTTCCAGCCAGTATGGAAGTTCCTGTGTCGCGGTATGGCTGCATTGCAAATTCAATTTCTTTCCACTCGGACAACTGCTTATCAAGGTTCTTCTCTAATGACCATTCTTTGCTGGCTGAGTCACTGATTTCTTCCATCTTCGGAATGTGAGGTTCCAATTTCTTGTCGATCATATCTTGAAGACTTGTTCGCTCATTAGGCTTAATAGAGAAACCGACGACCTGAGCAAAGGCTTCCCAATGTCTGCTCCTCAAGCCGCCATTACAAAGAATGGCTACCAATGGAACGTGGGGCTTGAAAGAGCCTATCAAATCTTTCATGAATTCAGAGAGGGCAAGCATACTCGGCTTTTCACTGTATGTCTTTGTGAACTTGTAAGCTTGCCTCCAAGAGTTATCAATGTCAGATTCGACCTTCTCAGGATCTAGGTCAAGAATAGATCCGTGGAGCATCGACTCAATCATCTGTTGACTGTCATAGACGGTCCTATACAGGTTTTCGAAGGGCTCTAGTTTCTTGAGGTTCTGCTCTACTTGAGGATTGACTGTTGGATTCCATCCGAATATTTCTTCTTGCTCGTTGATTTTGTTCAATTCTTCTTGCAGCTCTTCCAGAGTAGTGTGGACCTTGATCGCTTGTTGCATGTAGCTTTCTACAAGCTTCGGATCTCCCAATTGTTCAAAAGAGACGATTTCTTGCGTTGTAGCATCTACAGCCTCTTCGAACTTCTTCTGACGATCTCTCAATTGATCCTCCATCTTTTCTTCTTGCGTCAATATCCTTTCCATCGCCGCGTCCAGTACAGGAACAATTTTATCTGGCCATAGATAGGTCTTTGTGTTCAGCATCATCACATCATCCGGTATATCCTTGCCAAGTTCATGCAAGAAGTCCATTCCTTTCACAACCTTTTCGATCTTGTTTTGAAGCAAGGCTTGCTCTTGTGGGGCTGCTTCAAGATAAGCTTTCAACGCCTTCATCTCATGCGATTCCTTCGGCTTTTCCATCGCTCTTGAGTTCAAACCTTCAAATCTCTGACAGATTTCTTCCATCTCTTCATTTGTTTCCACTAGCACCTGCTGTAGCAGCGTGTCTGCAATAGCATTAGCCTTCAGAGAAATTCCTCTCTTCAGCAGCTCCGTCTGAACCACAAATAAACCCATTTGAACTTCTTCGATTGTCAAATCTTTCACATCTTCAGCAGCCTTCCTGTACCGTTTGATTTCCTTCCTGTAATCATCTAAAGAGTGCTTTGCATGTTTGAATTCTTCTCCAATTTTAACGTGATCGATTGATAGCAAATTGTTGTACTCATGGATGAATTGTTCGAAAATTTTGACGATTCTCTTGGGACCTTCAAGGTTGTTTACAATCACATGGGCTACCCTGGACTTAGCTGATCTAATCGATTCTTCGTCACTTCGCACAACTCGCAGACAAGTGAGGCTGTCAGAGTTGTCGAACAACTGAGCTGCGAGACTGGACGCGTCCTCTTCCAACTTTTCATCTGTGACTAAACGATCATCATTTTGAGCTGCGGAGTCTGAATAAGGCGAATAAGATGCCATATCTGCGCAAGTTATAACAGGAAATCCGTCAACAGCAGAGACCGCTTGATCTATGATAGAGGAAAGAGTCGATTCCATCTCTTCAAGAGTAGGTTCAATACGGATTTGATTTCCACGTATCATCAGCTTCACGAAGAGGGCAGGAGAAATCTTGATGTCGTTTGCTCCGTTGACAGACGCTTGGATCTCTTCATCATCAAGCGGGTGGAATTCTTCGAAGTACTGTGCTAGATGGTTGCAACTTGCCTCCAGCAAACCTCGCAATTGCCTCGTCAACAGAACAGATATTGATCGAAATAGATGAGTTTTTGACTTCACTAGGTCGTCGTGAATATCATATGGAGGTCGAAGCAAACTTTTGATGATTTCTGGTAACCATTTCTTCTTGAGAATATTCCGTACAGATTCGCAGTAATCGATCTGCGAAATTTTGAACTTTTCAAGCTCTAAAGTCTTAGCGGAACCACTGCTCGCGACATCAAACAGAATAGAATTCTCGAAAGATTTTGTGGTGCTTTCTCTCATCCAAATTCTTTGTATCTCTAGAATACATGAATTGACAGAGAAGAGCATATTAGAAATGTTTTCACGGGCCTGTCTGACACTATGGGTCCAACCTTGTGGAGGGTTGTTGTTACCTCGATTCAAACTAATCAAAACAGTGAGTTATCCTGCGAATGAAGATATTTGTTACCTTTCTCCGAAAACGAATTCCAATCTGTGCTTCAAATGTATCTCTCGAGGTGTCTCGTGGATCTGTAAGCGCCTGCGCTCGGGCCGATGCAAGAGAAGATATTCTGCTATGCTCAACCGTACACTATCAATATACATGTCATTCATCTCAGACAGCATCTCATCGACCAAAACATCAAGTTCCGTCTTGTTGATGCCAGTAAAGGAATCAATCTTTGCTACTTCGCAAGCATTGTATATCCATTCCTTCTTGATCGGAGCTATTGAATCGCTTCCAATTCCAGACATGAAGGATTCAAATTTCTACCAAATAAAGTCAAGGCGCGAAATACAGTCAAGAAGCCTATTACATCGATCCACTCAATCTCCTCCTTGCTCAAAGGATTTATGATGTCAACTCTCTTCAATTGCAACTCCCTGGAAACAAATATTTTGAATCAGCAACGTTCAAAAGACACAGCGCAGAGGGACCTATGCCTGTGAAATCTCATTCGAGACTCAGAAGGCTCTCCATGTTCAGGCGTATCTTCACGGTTGTTGAGATCATCGTATGACACCGAAGCTTCAGATCTGTTCGACTTTTTGGGACTACCTGAAGGATGATGCAACGACGACTGCAAAGTAGAAACACAATCAATCCAACTTCTTGTCTGGGTAATCTTCAAACCTTGCTTGCATGCCCCACGTCATGACCTGAAGGGCGCCTCTCCAACAGAGCTTTCGTTAGCTTCATCGCTTTCGGGCTGTAGTAGCTTGCGATTCTGTCACTTGGACTTCGGAACACTAGGTCATGCTCAAAAGAAGGAGCAGCTCGAGTCATGGCGCATGCGTTGAAAGGCGAGCCATACTTGGATGCCGTCTCTCCTTGCGTCTGCGATCCCCTCCTCGCAGAGGGAGAGGAGATCGCAAGTTTCGGTGGTGAGTTGCTGGTGTTAGCAAGGCCATGCGACATGCGAGAGCCAATCGGAGCTCCAGGAGGAATTCTGATTCCATGTTTGGTTGTCTCACCATGCCCATTGGAGGAATCGAAACCATTGACTTGAACCGACAATGGTTTAGTAGGCATGGTCTTGTCTGCTCGGCTTCAGGTTCCTGGACAAGTTATTGGATCTTCTTGACCTTGCTGTTGAGCTGCATGCTTCACTCGCCTCGTTTCACACACTTCTCCACCTCCCCTCTGCTTCATGTTCTCTCTTGCTCTGCACCCTTCCTCCCATTGCTGCCCAGTTGACTAACCGCCATACGGCCCTACTGTACCCCTACCCCCCACCCCCTTTCGCAAACATCACTCTGGCATAATAGTATGGCAGGCAAGTGCATCAGCCCACCCCACCTACTACAGAACTCTCCTGAGGGGGGCTTGCCGTTACATATGGAAATTTTCAGACGGGAGGGAAGAGACTACTGGTTTGCTTCTAATTTATTCGCTCCAGAGAACGAGGATGAGGGGTAGAAGAAGTATGGAATACATAAACTTGTTCGAATGGTATTGAGTCATCGGAAATGTAAATCGGAGAATAATTGTAGATGAGCAGCGAATTCAGTTGGGGCCCTTTTGATAGCGGAGGCCTGCTGTTTTTCTTTGCCTCTGTGATGAGCGCATTTGATAACATTTGTGCCATAAGTATTGCTTGTGGATCATGAGAAATTTCCTGCCCTGTTTTCCATTCAAAAACTGGTTTTTCTGGGTGGAATTGAGTCCCACTGATAGGAAAGTCGATGGCCTCCATGCTCGACACGTAGATTTTCCCTTGCAAATCTGCACTCGTTGACAGGATTCGAAAAAAACTTTGTAGACTTGGGAAGTTTTTGTACGCCTCAGGACTCACACCATACATGTGATGCTCCACAGCAATCTTCTTTTTCCGTGCAGCTTCAAACAAGTCATTGGAGAAATTCTGAAAGAGCCGCGAATGCCGAGCTGACTCTGTGAAATTCAATTTAGATCGACAGTTTGTACTGTTGAATGTCTGCAACACGCCTCCGCTTCTGGCTACCAGAATATGCAAGAGCTCAAATCCAAGACATGTCCCATGGAGCGGAAACCAGAACCCACGTTTGTTCAGATCGATAACATGTTCAAACAGAGATTTCGATGTCTCAAAAAATAGAGTTCCTGGCTGCAGAGGGACAGCACCTATCAAACGTCACTCACGTTCGCATCGCATAAACACGGTACAAAGCATATCGGTATAAATCACACGGTACGAATCATATCCAAACTTCTTACCTCCTGGGAATAGTAACATGTGCACGTATCGCATCCTGAACATGATCTCATCATGCGGAGCGTTGAAGATAATCGGAATGACTCTCGCGCCCGCCATCTCGACAAACTTGACGTAGCTAGATGCGATGTAGCTGCCGCTTTCATTGCAACCTCGGAACCCAGTACAAGGTTGCGAAAGAATACCAACTATTGGTCGCTCGTTGCCTTGTACGTCAGCCAAGGATAGGAGGAGGAAGCAAGTGACAGCATTTACAACGATGGGGAAGGCCGAGGACTTGTGCATGTCCTGCAGCAGCAACGAGAGGCTGCGAGAACGACCGACAACACGATCACGCCATGGGGAAGTCAACGTAAAACAAGTTTTGAGAAGAGAGTACAATATCTGTACCGACAGTCATGGATTTACGTCTCTGTTGCCTAACAATTCTTGTACAAAGTTTAGAATAAAATTTTAAATACTCCTACAAAACTAAAAGTAATCTTCTTTTATCCCAGTACAGATCCAACCAATGGACCAGGGGTCCTCTTATTTATTTGTTGAAACTGGTAGTGTAGCTCAGCTGGTGGGGGTGGGGGTGCAGGCTAGGGGTTGGTTGGTGCAATCAAAAATGCCTTTTACGGGGAGCGCGAAGCACGAAGGAGAGAAGGAGGGACAGCGACGGAGAAAGGCAGAGAGGAGGGTGGAGATACGAAGAAAGAAAGGAAGAAGAATCGATCAGAGTCACTTTGGGGAAAGAGCAGCTGAACAAGATCTTGGCATCATGGTGCTGCAAAACGATGGGCCAGTCTAGATTTAAGTTGGATGAGATGGACTAGGACGTGGAGAGAAGAGAAAGATGATGCGAACAAAGCATGGTAAGTGTGGTAGTGAGTTGTTTCAGGAGTGGCAATGCGTTAGCAGTCAAGACGGGACAGTCAAGAGAATTTTCTGGGAGAACAATGCTACTTGCTTGTAGCTGACCCATTTTCATTTACAGAAGAATCACAATACTGACCATCTTCAACTGCAAGAAAAAGATTATTCACGTAGGCATATGATACGCTGTGGTGGATTTAACACCTCGAGTTTTGGGGTGAAGTCGAAAGCCTCTCTCTCAAACCTGTAGTGCATAACCCTTGGCTATTTGTTTGTTTCGGTTTCCTATATCTTCTCCGACTTGATATTTTTTCGCAAAAATGCCCGATGCAATGACAGGTATGTGAAAGATATAAAATATTGCTGCTGCTCATGCTTGCCTGCTACAGGTGGACAATATTCCAGAAGGATCCTTCGCATTAACCGCTTCACAATCCTGATGGATGTTGTGACGACGAGCATTGCTGTTGGGTTGGTCATCTTTTACATATTTTCCTTGGCGAGCGCTCCACTAGAAACACAAAGTGAGATGGACTTCAAGCTGCTTCTGGCCTATGTGTGCTTCACCGTGATTCTGAGAATATTCTACATGATTCAGCTGATTGCAAAGCTGAAAGTGTACTGGGAGCATGGCCCCTGCGAGGTTACAGAGCTTCCTTTCCAGAACCTCATCGACTTTGTTGGCAAGTTTGTTCCTCTAGTCGAACCAGGACACATCATTTGCCTGTGTTGGATGACTAGCCGTGTGTTTCCGTTCAAGTCGTGCGGTGTAACGTACTGGGCAGTCTGCAGATCCATGCAGATTGCTTCCACAGTGTTTGTTGCCATCTGGATCTTCACTGGTTTGTTTGTTCTGTTTGTCATCTTCAGCATTGCCTTCTACGGGGGAAACCAGGCACGGAGATCTGAAGTCCTCACGATGACGCCGATCCCGGACCCGTTGAGACATTCTATAATCAACAACCTCCCCATCAGCCACAACGCTCCTCCGGATAACGATCCTTGCGCCATCTGTTTTGAGGTTGACACACAACATGAATGGTGAGAAACAGGTTCAAGTCTGACAGTCAGGCTGACTGGTTCTGGCTGTTTGCAGGAGGGTCCTTCCGTGTGGTCATAGATTTCATCCCAACTGTATCGACGACTGGCTGCGCAAGCCGAGTAAGTGGCGAACTGTGGGTTCATCTTGTCCTCATTCACTCGCTCTTTCGTTCCCAGATGGAAGTTGCCCGACTTGCCGGCAGGACCCTGTGGCAAGACACGGGAACAACCCGATGCCTGAGGAAACAAGAGTCCCCGTACAGGTTGAGGGGCGGCGTAGACTGCAAGTTTGCTCTCCTGACGTGGTTCGCAGGAGCAAGCACCGGCACAGGACAGTGCAAATCGCCATGGCACAGAAGGAGAGGAAGAACACGGATTCAGGATAATAGCAGTCACTTAAAACATTCACTTCAAGTTACGTTGGGACCTCGTTGATCAGGTTAATGTGCATCGGGTCCAATGTTGAGGTGAAGACAACTGTACCCTCCTCTCCCCTGTCTTCTCCTTTCCTTCCTTCTTTTGCCTCACCCTTCCAAACTCACAGTCTTCCCCCCTCCCCCCCCCTCCTGTTTCTCCCTCCTCATCACCAACTGGAATGTAATATAAGCGAGTGATGTCATCAACTGACTGCTCTCACCTCGAAAAGTCTCCGAAACCAGCACGAGGAGCCGCCTTGTTCTTCTGCTTCGAGAGAGGAACGTTGACCCACCTGCCTTGTATCAGCTCTTCCCCAGCTCCGGCATCTCTCACATGTCATCCCCATTATCCTGCTGCTCCGCCGCCTCCTTCTTGCCCTGGACAGCTCATCAGCCAGCAGGAGGCAGCAGGACTTGGCTCTAACCTCCTCCTCCTTCTTTGGCGCGATGTATTTGCCGACGCCCTCCTTGTAGAGAGTGACCTGCGGAAACGAGTTCATTCCCTACACCCTCTTCCTTCCCTCCCATGGTGCCCACTCCAAGCTCCTGTCCTTTCTCCCGTCCTCTCCTCTTCCCTTCCTCACCTTGCTTGCTGCAGCCGCCGAAGGGTTCGAGTACCACTGGGTGAAACTGGATGGAGGAGGGAAAGCTCAGCGTGAACTGCAAAACTTCAAGAGAGCGAGTTAGAAGCCAACCCCTCATTGTCTTCCGCTTCAATCTTCTTCTTCTTCTTCTTGTCCTCCACCTGTAACTCCCTCAATCCCCGTACCGCCACAGTCTCACTGCCCCCTCGCCTCTTTGATTTCATTGCTCTTCTTTTCCTCGAAGTACGCCTTGAGATCCGTCTCGAACGGATTCACGAACACGACCTGCAACAAACTTCACTGCACAAAGACCAGGTATGCGAGTCGTCTCGGACAAAGGAAGAGTGAGATTTGCATGTGTAGGGAAGTACACGGTTGTCAGGAGTCAAGGCATGTCATCGTCCATACCACTTCTTTGACGATGATGTCTTCTGTCGGACAGTCCTTGGCATCTGTTTCGATCCTCTCTGTCCAGGAGAAGTCAGGAGTTTCTCATCAAAGTCTCGCCTTTGCAAAGCCAATAGATATCAGAAAGCATCAAATTTCACCCAGACATTTCAAATTCAATCTCACGGTGACACTTGTATACATGTAACATTCTCACAAAAATCCATGCAAGGTGCTCAGCAGCTGAACTCACCCAACTTCCTTAACGTGTCGATGCCACCGACAACAGAGCCGAAGATCGAATGCTTCTTGTCTTGTCACAACTCACTGTCAGCCCTCGTCCTCCCATCGCCATGAACAACACCGAGATGAGGACAAGCTTTGAAGGTGATGAAGAACTGTGGAAGTTGTTCATTTCCAGTGCTCCTCCTCATTCCCTTCCTACCTGCGACCCATTGGTATTCGGCCCCGCGTTCGCCATACTCAGGATACCCCGCGCACTGGAGAAGCGAGAGCAATTGAGTGAGCAGGAGCAGGCAACAGAAACTTTCATCTACTTGTGCGACAGCCTGCTGTCTATCTCGTCCTCGAACTTCTCCCCCCAGCAGCTCTCTCCTCCCCTCCCCTGCCCCTCCGTCAGCACCATCCCTCCGACCATCGTCCTCACAGTCCCCGTTGGGTCCCCTCCTTGGATCATGAAGTCGGGGATGAGACGATGGAATTTCGTTCCTTCAAGGGTTTCAGTGAGACCGAAAGAGGGAGAAAGTCGGGGCAAGCAAGCAAATGCGCAGAGAACAAACGGGGCAGATGTGGAATTGGGAAGCACAAAGCAAAGGAGAGGGGATCGACAGGGGAGGTGAAAGAGCTGAGGGAAGGAGCGGAGGGAAGGTGTGGAGGTGAGGGGAGGACGAAAAAGTCTTGTGTAGCACCGTTGTAATATCCTCTTGCGCAGAGAGTTAAGAAATTCTGCAATACAAGGTTAGCATACCCAGCAAATGAGTATAAAGACAATACTTCAGAAGTCGAGGGAACCCAATCGCATCTGATCTCGAGGTTCAAGTCTCCTACACCATGACAAGGGTATGTCAGGGCAGAAAATGCTTAGGGGTAAAGAGGCAAGGGAGCGAGAAGCACAAGGCCGCAAAAAGGAGTATTGGAGAACAGAGAATAGAGAGAGGAGAGAGGCGAGAGGCGAGAGGCGAGAGGCGAGAGGAGAGAGGCGAGAGGCGAGAGGAGAAAGGAGAGAGGAGAGGGGAGGAGGTGTTTTAGGTCTAGATGGAGAGGGAGAAGGATGGCAGAAACGCTTCACCATGGGTTGTCTTGAGCTGCACGTATCCTTTCTTCCCGATCTGCCGCATGATCCTCCATCTCTCCTGCTCGCAGAATATTCAAAATATCAACTATGTGGGATTTGAATTGTGATTGACAGGACGCGGAGGAAAGAGGAGAAGGATGAAAAGGGGGAGATGAAAAAAAGAAACAGGGAGATGAAGAGGAACGACGTAGAGGAAAAAGGAAAGCGATGAGAAAAGACCTGTTTGATCTCCTTCTCCGACATCGCCTGCTCTTCCACCTGCCATGCTTGTGTCAGTCATCTGCTCTTCGTCATCGACTCTCCTCCATTAATCTCCTCGCCCTCATTCCTCGCCCATCTTCACCTTATAATGCACGTCAATCGCCGAGGAGGTGAACGATGCAGCCATCGCTCCGCTGGAGATTCCTTTCTTCCTCTTTGATGCGCAATCAGATGTCAGCTGAGAGCAGGAGCAAGTGCCAGCATGCAAATCCAATGTACTGACCTTCAACGGATCGTTCCTCTCAGCCTCCATTGCCTCCTCCCTAGCTCTCTTCGCCTTCGCCTTCATTCCTTGGCATCAGCTCCAGAGATTCGATCTTCCCGATCTACCTCAGCAGCAAGTAGAGAAGCTTGCGATGGCCTCTGCGCTCCTGTTGCTCCCGGTGCACTCAACCCAGCCTGCATTCCGCTCAGTCGGAGAGATGAAAGGACGGGATGAAGCTGTATAGGGGTAGCGAGAGCGAAAACAAGATGTTGGGAAGGTGATGACAAATAAAGGAGGAGGAGGAAGAGGAGGAGGAAGAGGATGACGTTGGAGGGAGGGGGTGGAGAAGGAGCAGGATGGATGGAGGATGGATGGAGGGGGAGGGGGAGCGGGAGGAGGATGGATGGATGGAGGGGAGGGGGGAGGGGGGGACCTTGTCCAGAATTCTTCTTGTCTCCTCGTCCACTTTCATCTCAGCAACCTTCCTCGCCTGCAACTCAAAGTGTGAGCCTGTCCCTTGCAAGCCTGCCCCACCTTGGTGTCCTCGCCCGACTGGATGTGCTGGAACTTGTTGATCTCCCTGTTGGAGAAGTTGTGAGGGTCCTGTAAAGACGGCGAGGTCAGTGAGGAAAACCCCTGCGAAGAAACTCGACGTCAACCTGGAGGGTTATGATGTCTTTCTTGGTGAAAGGCTCGTCAGTGATAAGATCTCTCATGTTCTGAACACATTCAAGTCTCAACTCTCCACCTGCTCTGTCCGACATCATCACGCACGAACCTTGGTTTTCAAACACAGCGTATCGATCGCCTCATGGCAGTAGACATGCCCAGAAGTCTTGCGAGGACGAGTTAGCACAACTGGCCAGAGAGAGGCTCTTCACGAACGCACCTTGATCGCAACGATGTGCGTGTGGGCAGTGAAGGTCTTGAACATGATGGGGCAGTGGTACTCGTCCTTCTCATTCTTGTGAAACGTTAACTTCGTCAGCTCCTTCACGCTCAGCGGCTGCCCCGTCACAGGGCATCTGTTCGTAACGTGTTAGGGATCTTGCAGAGACTGAGAAGAGTGATCATCGGCACGAGAGTGCATAGCAAAGAGATCCACTCAAACATCACAGACACTATGCAAGAACAAAGCTTTCTTCACCGTTTGTTCTTCTGCACGTAGGGAATGATGTTCAACATATCATAAACAACCCCCTGAGGCGTCATCATAGGATCCTGATAACACCATCTCAGCCCTCTCCTCCTCTCCTCCTCTCCTCTTAGAAGCAGGGACCTCAAACGGCTGCAGAGACAGAGAGCAGCAGAAGAAAGGAAGACATCGATGAGGCGCTTTCGCTGCTAGCCCCCCTGCAAGGCGACAAGCATCAGAACTCGCCGCGAACGCTGACTTCCTCCCCTCCTCCTATCGTCTATTCTCATTCACGTTTTCTCTGCCGTCTCTAGGTGTCAAGTATCTCATCTCATCACTGCACTACCGCTACCATCATCCTGCTCCTGCATCAATTCTGCTTGGGTTTCAACTGGTTTCCCCGGCCCATCCTACTCCATTCTCTCCTCGCTCATGTCGACGTTGATTTCTTCGTGTCTCCAACTCTCTTTCCCCTCATTCTCTTCCTCCTCCTGAAACTTTCGCCTCCACCCACTCCTCCCTCCAATCCACTATTCCATTCCTTTCTCCTCCCATTTCTGCTCTCCCCGCCCATCCCCGCCCCTCCCCTCTTCTCACCTTTGCTCTTGTATCCTCCTCCTTCTGTCTGCCATTCTGAGTGCAAGATGTACATCTTGTCCTTGGAATGCTGTTTCTTCCCCATGGCGCCTGTCGTTCAAGTACCCTACCCCACAATTCCACCTTCTAACTCACCGGTACTGTTAAATTTCAATCTTTTGCTACTACCCACCCTCCACATACATCGTAAAAATAATTAGTAGTAATAGCTAAAACTTTTAGGTTTGTGACTAATATGGATTTGCGTGGGTGGGGTACATGAATATCAAAAATCAAATCAAATTAGACGAAAAAGTTTTGAAATTTTGTCTGAATAGATAATTCTGTTTTCAAAATGTACAGTTTGTGGGTTGGGTAGTTGAAGGTGGCGCACTATGGCAGCAGGATGGGCCAAGGCTGCAGCGGTGATGGCGGCGGCGATGTACGGGGCGATGAAGATGATAGAAGAGATGAGGTAAACTTCATGCAAATGCCTTCGGAGCAGAAGAAACTTCATGTTGATGACTTGAGCTTGAGATGAGAAAAAGTATCGATTCCATCCAGTGAATTGAAGGAACGTATTTCATCTGTTGCAAGTGTGGTTCTGCAATGGAGAATCAGTGATGTGTCATGATTTAAAAGCAGAGAATCTAAAGACGCAAGTGTCGATCGTGAATGAATGTGGTCACACAGGAAACGAGGAATGATTGGGACAGAAGAATGGGTTGAGGTTGGCGAAGTGACCTCCCTCCACATTTATCCTATCAAGAGCTGCAAGGGCCAAGCGCAGGAGAGCATGCAGCTTGACGAGTATGGTGCAGTGAATGACAGGAGGTACATGATCGTTGACGAGAACGGGCGCTTCGTCACACAGAGACAGGAGGCAGCGCTCTGTCAGATCGCTCCCGCGGTGCGATAGAAATCTCCCAGTAAATATCTCCTCTCATGCTGCTCGTTTGCAGATCAACCTCGACGGTTCGCTAAAGGTAGAGGCTCCTGGAATGACTTCATGCACAGTGAAGACCACCAAAAGAACGAGTGCAGGTGCTCCCCTTCCTCTTTCTCCTGGTCTTCCCCGCGCTCCTCCCGTGCAACACCTTTTCCCTAGTCTCCTTGCCTGCCCTCCCAGCTCACATGCTTGTAGACCATGCCGAGCTAGAAGCCGGTATCTGGGAGGACGACGTGAAGGTGGTGGATCAAGGAGGAGAGATCTCTTCGTGGCTCTCGAGCTTCGTGGGAAGGAACTTGCGGCTGGTAGGAATGTCGGACAAGTACGAGAGAACCTCCAACAGGAGATTCACTCCTCGTCGATCCTTCGGCAAGACAGCCTTCTCTGACGGATATCCCCTCCTCCTCATTTCCGAGGTTCTCCCCTTGGCCCCGTCCTCAGAACTTCCTCACCCCTGTCAATGTCGCCCTCTTCCCTGTCCAGCGCAGCAACTGCTGCGCCCGAACTTCACTTGCCTATAACCTGCGTTTGAACTTTTGTCCCATCCTCCTGCTCGTCTCCCTCTCCCTTTGGTGTTCTCTCTTTCTTCTCTCTCCTATCTTCCTCCCACCCTCCCCATTTTCTCTCCACCCCCCCCCCCCTCCCCTCCCTCCCTCCCTTATTCGCCTGATCATCTCTCAGGAATCTCTGCACTACCTCAACTCTCTCCTCTCCGTCCCGCTACCCATGAATAGATTCCGGTGAGCCCACTGATGAGCCTGCGGCTCTAACTTCCCTTGCTGCAGACCCAACATCGTCATAAAGACTGACTGCGGAGCTTTCGCGGAAGACTCGTGGAGGCGCATTAAGATCCACGACATGGTGTGCCCCTGCGCCTTGTCCTCTTTTCCCCCACCAGACCTCAACCTGCAACATCGTTACCTTGGCGTCAGGAGATGGACGTCGTCAAGCCCTGCTCTCGCTGCAAGATCACCACGACAGACCAGGTGATACCTCTGAGGAGGAGAAGGAGCAGGACGGGAG
>NW_005434631.1:145600-197484 GCF_000315625.1 Guillardia theta CCMP2712
ATGTCCAGCTGTTGCAAGTGGGCGGTGAAGCGGACAAGAGCCTACAGGCGAGCTGTGAGGACTTGGACAGGTCCAGCAGCGCATAAAACTCCGCAGCACCTGAGAGTAGGGGAGGACGGCGAGGGTCTGGTGGCCGAGGAAGTTGCGGTTCCACACGCCGAGGAGGGCGAGGAGGAGGGGAAGGTTCTTGCGGACGTCCTTCTCAGAGATCGCGTTCCTGTCCATGTCGTGCGCTCCCTTGAGGATCTGGGGAAGGTGACGTCATCAAAGCAGGAGTCGCCTGCCCAACACACCATCTCGTAGTTCTGATATCCCAAGCCGAAGGCGAGCATGGGCCCGCCGACCATGGAGGTGGCGCTGTACCTTCCTCCTGCAAGGGTCGAGGGTGAGCGAAGCAGCACGGAGGGATGAGACTGACCGATGTAGTCAAACATGTAGAAGGAGATGAGGTACTCCGCAGGGTTGTCCATGGGGCTTCCCTTGCCTGTCACGCATCTGGGCAAGAGCTTGAGAAAGGTACTTGAGTAGATCGAGGAGAGCAGAGAGAAAGGGGATCATGCTTGGGATCAAGCAGGAGAGGGCGTCGAGACGGTGAACAAGAGGACGAACAGCAAGAAGAGACACGAAGAAGGAGGTGAAAACTCCAACAGAAGGAAGCGCACGCTGAGGGGTGGAAGGGAATGAGGAGAGGGGGTGATGGGAGAGGGAAGAAGAGGTATCCTACGCGAAGTGCTTCTTTGGGTCGAGGCCCTTCTTTACAAAGAAATCTCTCACGAGCTGCTCGTTGGTCAAAGTCTCCAAGGTGCCGCCAGACTGCCGGGCAGGTCAAAGAGGTCAGCACAAGGAGGGGATGACGTCAGCACCTTGGAGCAGACGAGGACGAGGGTCTTGGAGAGGTCGGGGATACCCTTGAGCACCATGGCAGCATCGTCGGGGTCAACGTTGGAGACGAAGTGCACCCTCCTGTTGTCCTTTTTGTAGCCCTAGCATGACGTCAGACGCAACATGCTCGACCTGCCTGGTACGGACCTGGAGGGCAAGATAGAGGGCACGTGGACCTGGGCAGAGTGAGCAGGTGAACACCCCACGATCTCCTAACGCATACCAAGATCCGACCCTCCGATGCCGATGAGGACAAGATCTGTGAAGCTGCGGGGACATATCTGTGTGAGAGGACGACGGTCCAGACGGCAACGAGCAGCTCACGTCTTCTCCTTGTCAAGCTTGTTGCACCAGTCCTTGAGCTTAGAAAGCTCAGCCCTGCAAACAAAAACAGCAGAATCAGCGAATCTTTCTTTCCGCGTGTCATGTCAACATCTCAAGGTCGGAAGCCTCCTTAGCTGCTGGCGCCTCATTGCGCTTGTCGAAGACGTCGCGCATGGCAGTGTGCAGAACCTGATGAATCGATTTCACAAGGTCGAAGAAGCATGTCTTAAACTCTGTCTCATCACCTTGCGGTTCTCACTCTCATAGCTCTCAATCTTGTTGATCACTTCACCGTCCTGCGTAAGCCCCGTGAGGATCCTCAACAGATAGCAGAGGATCCTCAACCATCATGGCCTTCATCTTGCCAAAGACATCTCGCTCCTTCGCCAAGTTGGCCAGGGCATCGATAGTCGCCTCGTCCACCCTCTCCGTGCCATACAGGAGCTTGAGACCGCATGCTGATGCTTGCATCATGTTGATACGTGCTGGAGAGATCGCGTCCTTGGCGCTGAGGTCATAGGGGTTTTTGGCGATCTCCCGCAGCTTAATGACCTGACAGGATCCCCTTCAGAGGCGAGAAGGAGTGGGGAGAGGGATCTTACAGCAGGATTGTCACTCCAGGTGGGCATTGAAGAACCCCCCTTCAGGCGCATGAGCCTGGCAGGCAAGGATGAGGATAAAGGTTGAACAAGCTTTCTCATGGTGTAGGGAACGATCTTGAAAGAGCTCCATGAGAAGTGCGACAACAGATTTAGTTTGTTTCCCAAGAGCAAGCTATCGAGCGAAAGAGAGAAGTGGTAGACATAAGATTCAAGATTCAAGATCTTCAAAAGGCCGTGGATCTCCCATTAACGAAAGGAAACATATCCGGCATAGCATTCAAGAATTCTGAGAGCAGAGAGAGAGAGAGAGAGAGAGACAAAGCAACATGGGCAGTAGACTTGAGAATGGTCCTCTACGCACACAGGCAGTAGACTTTATCCTCCTCCTCTACTCCTCACCCTGGCATGGTCGTCGGAACTGCCGCCGCAGCTACTGCGGGGAGGAGGACGAGCAACAGGCTCTGCCTCTGCATTGCGAGGCTGATCGGGTGTCTGAGGGGATGGGGGGTGGAGGGGTAGAGTCAGGGGGAAACAGAGGGGTACGAATTTTTTAAGGGGGTATGGGTTATTCTGAGCTTCGTCAACTCCTACAGGGTCATGGCATTTTCCTTTTAATTTTGGGGTGGGGGTACATCAGCAGGGGGTGCGGGAAGAGCTCAGGTCGACCTCCATAGGGTAATCATGGAGAAATCTAGATGAGGCATAAAGGAAACGAGGGGTGGTAGGGGTTCAGGGTGGTAAATTCATGGGGGTGATCCGATCCCTAAAAATTCTGGGGTAGAATTTACCCCATCTGCTGAAAAAATACCTGAAGTACCCACCCTTGGGACTAGTTTTAGGTATGGTGGGGTCTTTAAATTTTGTAGAGGGAAAGAGGAGGCCGAATCTGGGTTGAAGCAAATGAGAGGGTGGTTGCAAACTACCCCCCTAGTTTCCTTGTATCCTGCTACAGATAAAGGGTGGGGTAGTGGGGTGATTCTGATTCGGGGGTAGGTATACAGCGACGTAAGCCGCTGTGTCGAAGTCCTCGTCGGAACCGGCGGTCGGCAGCGGGCCGGGAGCGGGGATCGGATCGGGCACGGGCCGCCGCCGGCCGCAGGCCGCAGGCCCTACGGAAAGTTGCCCAGCCATCCGAGGCATCCGAAGTTCCGAAGTTCGATAAAGGGAGGCTTCATGTATTTACAAGAGATTTAAGTTGGAACTTCGGAATGCAGTGATGTATTTACAAGAGATTTGAAACGAAACTTAGCGGCTGAGCGAATCAAGTGTCATTCATGGGGCGGCCGCAGACGCGCGGCGGCGGGCCGAAACGGTAACCCGGACCCGGCGCGACGGTCATCCTTGTACCACATAAAATTCAAGATCTCCAAAGTCAAAGTACTACAAGTTGCTCCAGCGTCAGTCACAGTATAAGATAGCCTGGCATTTAGAATGGAAATGCAAGCACAAATCTTACCATGCTGCCAAAGAAACAACATAGGCAGAAAACAGACACCTGAATGAACGATGGATCAGTTTTGGCGCTACACGCGAAATCCCTTTACATGTTGAGCAACAGCACGAAACGTATGTGTTGCGACGTCGTTGCGGTAATCACTCTTGAGCAGCAAGTCAGTAAGCAACGAGCAGGCGTGTCCGATCTTTCGATACCCAATCCTTCACCATATACATCCCAACAGGCAGGTACAACGTCACCTGAAATGGGACAAAAAGTGATTTATTTCCATTGAGATCCTGCCACTCTCACCGCAACGAGAAAAATGTTTGATATCCATCGCTTGTACCTGTAACAGACAAGAAGTGAGATTGAATTTACCAATATCGCTAGGGAAAATGAGGAATGAGGCAATCAAGCTATACCGTAGGCTTGTCTCAAGGCTTGTGTAGCTCTTGAACGGAATTGCAATCGACGGCTTTCCATCTTTGCTCTTAGTAAACGCTCGTTATTTCGAAAGCAACAAAGCAAATGACCCAACATACCCTTTTCGCCAAAGTTTGCGCCCTTTTGTAAAGTAGTTCATAGACAGATTTGATCATGTATAAATAGACGATGCTGCACCGCTTGTGATATTCGAATGCAAGACAGCCAACGTATTGTACCACGGTAGAAAGAACAGCAGAACGAAGCTCAGGTGGAGCTCAGGCGAGCTGCAAGCATGTCAGGAACAGAGGAGGACAGAGACAAAATCAACCGTTCTGTATCAAAACATGCAAGCAACCCGAGGTTAGGAGCGGAGATAAGTCCAGCTTCGTTCCAAACACATCAGAAGAACGGATGTCTCAGTCAAATATACCGATGAGAGCGGCAAAGTTCCGTTTTGAACAGGTGCTGTCATTAGGATCCTTTCGAATAAAAGATGTTAGAATGAAAGAGAACAATAGACATCTCTGACCGGATACGTTACATCCACATCGATGCATATCTTCCCATAATTGATAACGACAACCCAAACAATCAAGCACTGTAGCAAAAAGCGTCAAGAATGCTCCAGCTCAGCCAGGCACTAGAACCGAAGTTACAGTCAGCCCATAAGAGAACAACCCAGCTTGCGGCGCATCCTTTGCTGTATCACTGCAAGCACCTCTCTGAGCACTTCACTTGAGATACCAATGATACCTGATGTAAGGCCAAGGGATCCCTCCGATGTCATGCCCGTAGTATCGATTCAGCGCTACACTGTCTGCTTGTTAGACCATGAGAACCCCCCAACATGTGTAAAGAACCTTCCCAGAATCGAGCAAGATGCTACTAACAGTCCGAACAATGGTATGTACCTGGATGGGAAACTTTTTCTGGTCAATTGGAAAGGATAAAACGACATACACAGTCACCTGACAGCAACAGGCCTGATGTGCGGCGATCTTTCCTGGGATTGACAGAGTTAAGGTCGTGGGCAATATGGAATGGACAATTATGGAATACCTTGCCAACTTCCACTGTTTGGATCGTAGCAACCTTCACCGTTGGCATCTAAAACCTGCTTTTCACAGTGAGCACTTCCAGGACTTCGTGAAGTACCTGTGCTACAATCTACTGCATGCACACGAGAAACTTGTCATCTTCAATCATTCTCGAATGCATTCTAACCGTGGGATCAGCCCTCAAATTATCTTAGCTCCTATTCATAGCATCACTTTCCTTACTCCAGGTCCTGATCCCATTTTCCATTGGCTTCAAGTCCTCTTCTTCTCCCTGGCTTCGTCCTCCACATGCTTGTCAACCCCATCAACCGATCCTTCTGCTGCCCCTGCTGCCCTGTTCTTCGCCCCTCCCACTGCCCATCATATTTGCAGCTCCCACTCGGCGCATCGTGCGATTGGAGAACGATTTGTTTGTTTCCATACGTTACAATAAAACGTATAGTACCTACCCTCCCAGATTCCTATTATTTCCAGGTAAACAGCAGGTATATTGTACTGCAATAAAAACTGTTGGGATCATTGTTCCGTTTTGTGGTGACATCCCTACCCATCCTTGGGGTAGTTATCACCCCCTCCTCTCTACCTAATTTTGTGCGTTACATCACCCCTTCCTTCTGCACCCCGACCCCCGTTTTTCCCTACAAGTCAAGTTTTAGAGCTCCTTTAGATCTTTTGTACTAATTCTTAAAAAGTGCGTGTTTTACTACTTGTTATTTTCCTAAATAATGAAATACCGTGAGACAATAAAACTTTGTTGATATTTCAATAACTGTTTTTGGGAGCTTTTTCCGTATCGTATTAAAATATATTTTTGTTCAAAGTACTGCTTCTTGTACCAAGGTACTACACTAGAGGGTGCCACGTCTGATTCTCCCCCTCATGCAGGCCCTGCGCGGAGAGGACAGGGACAAGATGGGAGGGTGAGGGTGAACGGCAGCGAGGAGAAGGAAGAGGAGGAGGAGGAGTTTTTTACTGAGGACAGCAGGAAGCTAAGGGAAAAATGGAGTGCCTGAGGTAACGAGGAGACTGGATGTATTGCGCCCCTGGTTGGACCAGGAGGGCATGCTGAGAGGATCAGTGAGGGAAGGGAGGGAGAGGCTTCAACATGGTTGAAGGGAGGGCTGAAATGAAGATATGAGAAGGCATGTTGCAGAAGAGAGAGGAAGGGTGGCGAACAACAACTTGTGGCAGCGATTCTTCCCCACCCACACGGGGTGATTATGATAGGTTCATGGAGGAGGACCCACTGACTTGATAATTCTGTACGAGAGATCGAAGGTGATGAGAGAAACAAGCATCATTGAAAGTTTAACACTTGATTGTGATGCTGGTTTGAAGAATTTCATTCAGCCTATTGGACATGCTCCAAGTCCTGCTGGACTAACATGACAGCTGTTGGCAGGTTCGATTTGGGTTGTACCAAGCTTTGTATCGGCTTCACCGCAGCCGTTTTTGTCGCCTTCAAAATGCTTCTCAAGACTGTGAGATCCTTTCTTCTCGTTTTTTTGGAGTAGCTTCTTTCTGTCTGTTTTGCCGATGATTGACAATCTTTTGTTGTTTTCTGTCTGAGATGAGATTCTCTGAATCAGTCCTCCTCATAGCTCGTCCCTTTCACTTCTGAACGAAGTTCTTCAGGCAAAACGGTCTGCAACTGTCGCATGGTCGCCTCTCAGCAGCCATCGCGGGTTGATTGCAGTCGGAACTGTTGCCAATGCCATCGACGATTCGTTTGAGACCACAGCTGATCTGGAGATTCTTTCCATCGACTTCTCTCCGAACTCTGCCAAGGAAATGCCGTCAAAGGGGACAGTCAAGTCATCCGAGCGCTTTCACCGCCTCGCATGGGGTGGAATGTCTGCAGGAATGAACTCCTTCCCTCTTGGCATTCTAGCTGGTGGAATGGTAGATGGAAGCATCGGGCTCTGGAACCCGGCTGCGATCATCAAGTACTTGGTTGATCTTGCAAGCTCGTTCATCTGATGTTTGCTTGATCAAACAGAGAAGTAGAGGGCGAAGCACTCGTAGCCAAAGTCCAGAAGCACAAAGGCCCAGTCCGTGGACTTGACTTCAACGTCTTCAAACCGAACCTCCTCGCATCTGGTGCGACCGAGTCCGAGGTAAGTGTGTTCTGCACATCTACAGAACGGAGAAGTGCTGGCTCTGGATGAAGTTCCTGTGCAGATTCTTATCTGGGACCTTGCAAGTCCTGCTTCTCCCAATGTATATACACCCGGTGCTGCAAGTCAGCCTTTCGCCGATATCAGCAGCGTCGCCTGGAATCCGAAGGTGCTGTAAACGACGTGAACCACCTCTTTTTTGAGGCTTTTAATTCAAGGTGGAGCATATCCTTGCGTCTACTGGGGCTAGCGGCAGCTCTGTGGTTTGGGATCTCCGCCAAAAGCGACCTGTACTAAACTTTTCCTTTGACAAGCTCTCTCGTGATGCCTTCCCTTTGATTTCAGGTCATTTCCTTCACAGACAGCTCCACAAAGACCTCGAGGTCAGCTCTTGCCTGGAATCCAGAAGTTGCTACTCAGGTATTTTGGCTCGAGCTGATGTGACAAGATACACCCAGTGAAAACTTGACTCTTTCAGGTTATGGTTGCTTCAGATGATGACACGACTCCAGTTGTTCAGATGTGGGATCTAAGGAATGCTCATTCTCCTGCAAAGACGTTGATGGGACACACTCGGGGGATCTTGGACATCTCCTGGTGTCCGTTCGATGCCGCCATGCTTTTAACATGTGCTAAGGACAATCGAACCCTTTGCTGGAACCCAAGTACCGGTCAGATTTTGTGCGAGCTGCCGTCTAGCACCAATTGGAACTTTGACGTCCGATGGTCTCCAAAGCTGCCGGCCATCCTGACCAGTGCTTCTTTCGACGGGTATGTGAACATTTACTCCCTGGCTGACACGGGTAGTGGACCATCATCGATTAAGCAGGTAGGCACTCTGTCTCTTGACACAGTATAGTTCTGAAATTTGTTTGCAGGCTCCTGGCTGGCTCAAACGTCCTGTTGGAGCATCGTTTGGCTTCGGAGGACAACTTGTCTCATTCAACAAGAGCTCGAATCCTGAGGCCCACAGAGCCGTCGTGCACATCCGCAAGCCTTGCACTGAGCCAGAGTTCATCGAGAGAGCCGAAGCCTTGGATGTTGCAATGACTCAGGGAATGTTGAAAGAGTTTTGTCAGAAGAAGGTCGAGACTGCAGATTCTCCCGATGAGGCGAACGAGTGGCAGTTTATGAACATCTTGTTCGATGAGGACACCAGACGGAGGTTGACAAATTTTGTCGGATACAGCCGTGAAGATATCAGCAGTCAGGTAAGCGCTAGGAAGCGTGTCCTTACTTTGACCTCAGGAGTTGAGTTCAACTGCTGACAGGTGCTCGCTCTTCAACTGAAGGACTTGAAGATCAACGAGGGAGGATCCCTGCACAAGAAGGACAAGAAGAAGAACAAGGTTGAGGAGAGCACGGAAAAGCCGCAGCCTACACAAACTGCGAGCCAAGAGAGCGAGGCAGCGGCCAACTCGAGTGTAGATACCTTGTCCGTGATGTTTTTGGTTTGCGTTGGGCCGTCTGACGAATATTCTTGTTAGATTCGGCGGATCAGGCGAAGGAGATGACTTCCTTGGAGGCGCTGCTCCTGTTCCAGCTCAGAATCCTCCGGAAAGCAAACCTCAGCCCATACCTGAGTCTAAGCCTTTGGTGGATGAACCTGTCGGACCCAACGAAGTTCTTGATGAAGCCATCAAGAAGGCCATCATCTGCGGAGAGTTTGAAGCTGCTGTGGATTGCTGCTTCAAGTTTGGACGCATGGCAGACGCGCTGCTTCTTGCAGCCACGGGGGGAAAGGAATTGTTTCAGAGAACACAAGAGAGATACCTCCAGCTGCACGAGGCCCAGCCATTCGTCAAGATTACGAGAAGCATCGTCAATCACCAACTTCAGTCGCTTGTGAGTTGTTCCCAGATAACTCCCTTTTACTGAATGCCCCTTATGTTCAATTTTGAATCTTTATGATTGAGAGAGCGTGTAACCTTCCTTTGTCTTCCAGGTTGAGCAGTCGGATCCAGCGGCCTGGAAGGAAACACTAGCTATTCTTGTTACGTACGCCACCGCCGATGAGTTCGCGACCTTGTGTGACAACCTGGCGACCAGACTAAAGGTGAGACATCTACTGTGACTGGTTGCAATGGACTGATGCTTTTTTGAATTCAGGAGGTTGGAAAGAATACCAAGGCTGCAATTCTCTGCTACATCTGTGCAGGGAATGTCGACAAGACTGTCGACATCTGGCTGCAGGAGGAGGCTTGGGCTGCGGGTTATTCCTCGATCAAGTTGCAGAATCTCATTGAGAAGATTTGCGTCCTGCTCGTCCTGGATGTCTGCAAGCAAGAGGTCGTGCCGAATGTCGTCGGAGACAAGTACGCCGAGTATGCTGGGATCCTTGCATCTCAGGGTAGGCTCTCCCTCGCGATGCAGTACTTAGTTCGGGCCACAGCTGCAGACAGTCTGTCAGCCTCTGTCCTTCGAGAGAGAATCTTCAACTCGGACGTGCGCAACTTTTACAGCGTACCCCAGCACCAGCATCCTCCTTTTCCCTTCGAGGTTCATGATGTTGGTGTAGCTCCGGCTCGACCAGTCCAGCAGCCCCTCTCCAGCGGCTCTACTGGTGCACCCCAGCAGGCCTACAATGCTGTGGCGGATGCTTTCGGGGATGCCTTTGGAGCTCCACTGAATGTGCAGCCGCTGGCCGCTCCTCAACAACCCATGCAAGTGCCCCAGCAGCCTGTTCAGCAGATGGGAATGCCTATTCAGCCGCAAGCACAGCAGTACAACCAGCAGTTTGCGGCGCCCCAGCAGCAGAACGCGTATGCAGCTCAGATGCAGACCACTTACCCTGGTCAATTGCAGCCAGCGCAGCCCGCTTATCAGGTATCGGCAGCAAGTGGGATAGACGCCCCATGCTCACCGTCTTGCAGGCCCAACAGCCAGGGGTCTTGCCTCAGGGAGGGATGCAGGTAACCCAAAAGGCTTGAGGACCACGTGACTCTAAACTGATCGCTGCTTCTGCTTTCCAGCCACAAGCAGCGCAGCAATATTCCCAAGCTCAGTCCCAGCAGCCGACCATCGTCCCCGCTGCCTCGCAATACATGCCTGCAGGCCAGATGGGTGGGATGGCTCCCCAGCCTGTTGTCCAGCAGCCCCAGATTCACGCTGCTCCGATGATGCAGTCGCAGCCTCAAGCAGCTCCTCAGCCTGCATACCAGGTAGTGTGAATGCGCACGCTCGTCGCGTGTTGATATCTGGCTTTCCAGCAGCAGATGCAGCCTCCTCCCCAGCAGCAGATGCAGCCTCCTCCCCAGCAGCAGATGCAGCCTCCTCCCCAGCAGCAGATGCAGCCTCCTCCCCAGCAGCAGATGCAGCCTCCTCCCCAGCAGCAGATGCAGCCTCCTCCCCAGCAGCAGATGCAGAGCGCTCCTGCTGTCCAACAAGCATACGCGTTAACGCAGGAAGACGAGTACGTCCTCGGGTCTTGTGCAAACATGCAAGGCAGGTTCTGCCCGACCATGCAGAAGAAGATGGCCGAAGACGTAGGCAAGCGCATGAAGAGCTTGGATGAGAGGATCAGAGCTGGGCAAGTGTCCAAGGACGTGATGGGTCAGCTGGTGAGCTACTGCCAAGCGCTTGAAAGAAACGACGTCAACTCGGCCTCGTCCATCCAAACAGCTCTGACAGCAAGCCACTGGGACGAGCACCGGCAATGGCTGGTGAGTAGCTCTCTTCGTCTGGTCACTGAGGGTCTGACACTTTGCCGTCTGTCTCGCTCACAGCAAGCGTTGAAGTGGATCCAGGATCATGCGAAGAAGTCGATGCAGTGAAGGGTCACTGTACGACTCACGGCTTGCGAGATGAGATGTTCGGTTGTACCTGACACGCGTAAAGCCCTTCCTATCTCATCTCCATGTCCTCTCGGCTTGTTGGCTGCCGCTGGGAGCTGCTGCGGGAGTGACTGGTCGTGCATTTCTTCGAGTAAAGCGACAGCAGGGGATGAGATTCTTTCCCAGCAGCGCGTGAGCGACGCAAGTGAGGTCGCAAGTCCAAGTAGCCAGAAGCCTGCAAGGCTCTGCTGGCTGTCGCTGTAGGACCTTGCGCTTGTCTTGATTTTGTGCGTGTGCTCCCAAGAAGACTCCGCCCCGTCTTGTACTTGTGGAGCAGATGAAGGTGAAATCACAGCGTCGCTGCATATCACCGCAATACACGTGTCGAGAGAGAGCCTCTCGACAGTCCTCTTGACGGAGTGTACTGATGTTGTACCCATGAAGTGTAACGATGTAACAGCATCAAGCCGAAATAGCGAAAGCTATAAGGGCAATATGGAGTTTTATATGAAATACCTCCGGTACCATGTCGGGTACGTTTGTGGTACTTCATCAGGCCAAATATCGGCTGTGCATACCATGCCCGATGTGGCAGGGTGCACCTTGCAAGTTGTATGATAGACCTGGCGGCTAGTCGTAAACTCAGTACATACGACATGTATAGTGCTACGAGGATGAGGCTTGACCGTACATTAGCGAGATCATCTACGACACTACTTAAGCCAGGAGAGGAGCGGCTTCCGCTGCTCAATCTTTCGCTCTCTTCTGCATTGGTCCCTTCACAAGTTATCTTGCTGCTGCTGATACATAAACAAATCTAGCTTCATTCTTCATTCTTCCAGTGCACTTTGCTACGTTGTTGGAGCAAGTCCCACATCATGTACAGCAGTCTCTTCCCTGTGGTGTGCTAGGGAAGAGAAAAAAAGAAAAGACATCAGCACAGGCGGGGTACTTGATTTGTTATCTCATAACGTGCGACATGAGGTACTAGGCTTGTGCAGCCTCCCTCCCGAGGGGATCAAGATGTACGGCAACCCGTCGACGCCTTCATCGTGTCCTCCCTCACTTTCCCTTGAGGTACAGGCCTACAGCCCTGTCGCTGGGAAAGTCGGAGATCACTATCCCAAGCTCGTTGTCGGACGTGACCACGATCTCGTCCTCGTCCTCGTCCAGGTAGCAGAGGTGATATGAGTCGCGTAGGAGGCCCAGGCTGGCTTCGAGGTAGTTGAGCAGGACGTTGAGCCCGTTGACCGGGACGTCGGATTGATCCATGAGGAGCTTCAGGCTGCAGTGGTGTGTCGACCTCCCGAAAGCTGCTGCACTGATCGAGAAGGCTATCTCTCGCGTGTGGTATCGTGACCCAGCAGAGGCGGCGGCCTGTCCCCGGTCAGCACTGTCTCCGTCAGCATCAGACTTGAACGGGCGGAGGAGCCTGGAGATGGTAGACTTGCTCTTGCCGAAGATGTTGGCGATCTGGACCTGCGTGGTCGTACCCCTGTCATCGCGGTTTCGGCTGTTCCAGATGTTGATGATCGCTGCCTTGTCAAGCTTTGAGAGTCTTGTCTTGCCCTTGCAGAGGTCTCGGTGTCTCAGCCGGTCTGCTTCAGTCCAACATCGTGTCCTACGAGGCCTGTTGTGGCCGGTCGGAGATGGGCTAGCAGACCAGTCGTCGGTCTTGTCATACTTGACAGCGTCTATCAGGAAGTCGGTAGGCGAGTCGAGCGAGTCCCGGGGATCCTGCTTGATGTATGCTGACATGGACTGGACATGTTGCGCATCATCCCACAGGAGGTTGAGGGGAGCATCATCGATACAGGCGTCAGTCTCATTCCAGTCGAAGGAGAAGGGGTCCATGGGAGTCTGATCGTGGAGCTTGAGGAGGAGAGAAGAGGCGAGAGCTGCCGATAGGTTGAGTCATGGGAAAGATGACATGCGAACCGTTGCGGTCCACTGAGTTTTGCATCCGAAGCGTTGCGAGGTGATAACTCGAAGTCGGATGTTGGCCCATGACTCCTTCAGTCTAATTCGGAAGTCATGTTAATTGAAGCTGAAAACAACTCAGATGCAGTACCTTGTCGCAAAACTCATATTATTAAGTGAAACTATGGAGTACCTGCTGTCCCAAAACTCATTTTATTAAGTGAAACTATGGAGTACCTGCTATCCCAAAACTCATATTATTATCCCAAAACTCATTTTATAAAGTGAAATAACTGAGAACATTGTATGCCGGAAATAGAAAGGCAAACCCGAGCAAACAAAGGAGGGGGAGGTTAAAGCCTACAAACCCGCCTCAATACTGAAAATACTAGGAAACGAAGGAGGCAGTAGTACCTGCTATTCCAAAACTCATTTTATGAAGTTAAATGGAGTACCTGCTATCCCAAAACTCATATTATGAAGTTAAATGGAGTACCTGCGAGCTCAAAACTCATATTATTAGGAGTACCTGCGATCATTAGGAGTACCTGCGAGCCCAAAACTCATATTATTTAGGAGTACCTGCGATCATTAGGAGTACTTGCGATCACAAAACTCACATTATCAGGAGTACCTGCGACCACAAAACTCATATTGTTAGGAGTACCTGCGATCACAAAACTCATATTATTAGGAGTACCTGCGATCATTAGGAGTACTTGCGATCACAAAACTCACATTATTAGGAGTACCTGCGATCACAAAACTCATATTATTAAGGAGTACCTGCGATCATTAGGAGTACCTGCGATCACAAAACTCATATTATTTAGGAGTACCTGCGATTATTAGGAGTACCTGCGATCACAAAACTCACATTATTAGGAGTACCTGCGATTATTAGGAGTACCTGCGACCACAAAACTCATATTATTTAGGAGTACCTGCGATTATTAGGAGTACCTGCGATCACAAAACTCATATTATTAGGAGTACCTGCGAGCTCAAAACTCATATTATTTAGGAGTACCTGCGATCATTAGGAGTACCTGCGATCACAAAACTCATATTATTAGGAGTACCTGCGATTATTAGGAGTACCTGCGAGCCCAAACCTCATATTATTAAGGAGTACCTGCGACCACAAAACTCATATTATCAGGAGTACCTGCGATCACAAAACTCATATTATTAAGGAGTACCTGCGATTATTAGGAGTACCTGCGATCACAAAACTCATATTATTTAGGAGTACCTGCCGCGGTGCGAGCTCAAAACTCATATTATTAAGGAGTACCTGCGATTATTAGGAGTACCTGCGATCACAAAACTCATATTATTAAGGAGTACCTGCGATTATTAGGAGTACCTGCGATCACAAAACTCATATTATTAAGGAGTACCTGCGATTATTATGAGTACCTGCGATCACAAAACTCATATTATTAGGAGTACCTGCGATTATTAGGAGTACCTGCGATCACAAAACTCATATTATACCTGCGATTATTAGGAGTACCTGCGATCACAAAACTCATATTGTTAGGAGTACCTGCGATCACAAAACTCATATTATTAAGGAGTACCTGCGATTATTAGGAGTACCTGCGATCACAAAACTCATATTATTAGGAGTACCTGCGATCACAAAACTCACATTATCAGGAGTACCTGCGATCATTAGGAGTACCTGCGATCACAAAACTCACATTATTAGGAGTACCTGCGACCTCAAGCACCCCTACTTCCATTGGGTAGTACCCCCTCAAGCCCCTACCTGGTCACGTAACCATTTTTAATTAACTTCGTTGACTCATCATGTTAACGGATCTTTCCACACGTTTCGAGGGTCGGGTACTGTTATGAGTTAGCCTAGGGTGGGTAGTCAGCGTGATTTTCCGGGTCGGAGATACCGGTCCTTCCCTACGTATACCAATACTTTGAAAGTGTGGGTTGGGTACCTCACCCTACCCTAGTATGGTTAGCCGAAATTGCCTTTTCAGGTGAAAGGGCAAGAGTTCCTACTGTTTGGAGTCCTACCACTCGCTGGACGGGGTGGTGGACCTCATCATTCTCTGGAGAAGGTGGGGTGGTTGTTCGAGTGGATCATCAGATGACGGGTAGTGGATGAGTTGAGAGAGTTTGTAGACGGTAGGGTACCATGGGACACTGGGGTACTACCCTCATGCAGGTAGGGGTGCTGGAATGGGGAATTCGGGGGTAGAGTGTAGGGGACTGGAGGGTGGGGATAGGGGGCTGTTGAGGCGATGGGAAGGTTTCGAGGCAGGTCGGCGCATGCTGATGGCGAGGCGGAGGAGGAAGGAGCCTGAGGGGATCAGGAGGCGGAGCGGAGAGATTTTGGAAGCCTTTGAAAAGGGGAGGATAGCTGGGAGACACGACGGAGCACTGGGGCAGAATGTAGAGGGAGAGAGAAACGGGAAGGGCCATACCATAGTGGACCCGATAGGGTAAGATGGTGTGGCGGTCATGGCAGATTGGGACGACAGAAGAGAGGTTTACAGATGTCGTAGGAAGATTATTGAAATAGAATGAAGAAGGATTGTATTGTCCTAATGCTAGAGCAGGAAAGACCAACTGTATTGAATTCTTAGCCATGAGAGCAACTTGCATTTTTGATGCAAGCAATCCCTGTGTGTGTGTGCTCCATCAAGTAGAAATGAAGTGTCAGAGAAAAGGTTTGTTGATGTCGAAATTTCAAATTAGAATTTCTGATGATTCTCCGTGCATCTGATTAGTGCCTGATAGCAAGGTCGAAGATGGCACCTCAAATTCTCCAATGAAGAGGGCCTCCACAGCATAATCGACTTGCAATAAGAGAAGTAATCTTGTGTTGAATCGAAAGATTGTCCTTGAAGATGCTGACCCTCGAGGTTTGTCACCCTATCACCTATTACAATGCTCCCCTCATGTCTACTCAGGAAACCATGGAACAATACATCATGGAACACATCGAAGCGGTAGAACAAGAATTTGAAAACTATTTTCTCACGCTTGCATAATTTACTTTTTGCAGATCAAATTTGCTGTTGTGTCCAGCAGAGGGATTCATTCCGCCTGCTTGCTGACTTTGAATTGTGACAACGAGAATCGCGACAAGTTGACACAGACAGCGGTCAACTTTGCAGAAAGACATGGCAAGCCGTCCTTTCCTTGCACTCGCAAAGCTGACTCTGCATGAGAATAGGAAGCCATGCTACCACAGTGGAGGAAGCAAGAAAGTGCAATAACTTTCGTAGAGCGCTTCTCAATACCTTTGCAGCTTGTAACCGGTAATGTGCGATATTTGAATCTGCGTTCAATTCATGTGGCTGTGAACCAGAGAAATGGTTTCGAAGTACAAGACAAGTATGATACGCCCTGCACAGCTTCGTCGCTTCACAATCCTGACAGAGCAGGTGTGAACAAAGATTGATGTGAAATAAAGGTTATCTGATCCTGCTTTCAGTTTTCTCTTGAAGATGAAACTCTCTACGATGAAAAGAGAGTTAATCGTCAAAGAGTGAGAGTCGAACTCTTCCGACAGTCAGTGACGAGGTGCGAAGGTGTTCGAGATCTTTTCAGATGTTTTCGACACCATGTTCGAAGCTGTGTATGATGAGCGAGGGCATGATGAATCTCGGCATGGACCGGCTGAACGGGCTGAAGCTTCTAGACCTTCCGATGACGACAGTGAAGAGTCAAGCGACCAAACAGAAGCGCGAGCAGACGCGTGTGGAGATGTTGAAACCTCTATGAGCATGATGGTAAATCTCTTTTCACTGGTCATCGGCTTGATTCGCTTACGCAGACAGACACCACCGCAAAGAACATTCCTCCTGGTGGCCCAATCCCAACAGAAGGAGAGCTTGGAATCTTTGTGCGTTCAAGAGAGCCGAGACCAAATGTCTTCCGTCGATGGGTCAGCAATGTGAGCGTACTGAGATACAGCAGACGATCTCTGACGTGCTTGCTGGTACTCTTGTCTTCAACTTGTCAGATCAAGCTCTACTTCACGTGAGTTGTCCGACAAATCATGTGCATGTCAGAGTTATGTGAGCACATGGCAGGTGCTGCGGGCCGCATTCGCAAGCCCTCGACGATGATATTCTGAACCCCGGACATGCCGTTGTCAAAAGAGCAGCTCCTGGGAACCAGAACGTACAGAATGCAGGAGAGCTGGCAAAACAAGCGCACTCGGATGAAAATTTTGTTTCTGCCGCCCCGTTCGAGTCAATTGACTGGAAGAACGAGACGACCGAGGAAGAGAAAGCAGTGTCCAAGTCATCGAGCTTCAGCGGTGAATGTTTCAGCTCTTGCGTTCAATGTTGATGGTTTTGACTTCAGTGCCCACCAACTATCCCATTGCTTCTCCTCCCAAAGTCTCTCTGCCTCCTTTTGACCCCCTGCCAACCGTGAGAGCCCTCATGCGACTGTTTATGGTGGTTGATTGGTGACACCTTCAGGACTTCTACTCCAAGTCGTTCTACGATTCTCCGCCTTCTCCTTTCGCGGTAATATGTTCTCCGATCCTCCTCAAAAACCTCCTCGTTGCTCATCTTCCTTTTCAGATCTCACCCTACGAGAAGATGGTCCTGTACGACCCCAAGGTGCCGTCGAGATCGAGCGCTTCAAGGCGCCTCATTCTCGCCAACGAGACCATCATCACCAACGTGTACAATCCTTCTTCTCCTTCCCGCCCTGTCTTCGCTTCCAAGTACTCGGATGTCAACACGTTCTCCATGACTTACGTGTAGCGTGAAGTTGTAGGGCCATGTCATCATATTCTTTGTTGTTTGTTTTCTTTTACACTCGTGAGAGTCATTTTGTCGTCCTCTCATTCATCGGCGTGGTCTCCTCCACAGCCCTCAGCGGGCTGCATGGTGTCTGCCTCCTCGAGGAAGCAACCCTTCACTGCGTCCCACTTGCCCACCAGATGGCCTGGCCTCAGTTTCGCCCGATTCTCCTCCCACACTTGATGGATTGACTGCAACCGGCAAATTACGTGGAGAGAGGAGGGGGGAGAGGAGAGAGATGTCGATACCGAGACGAGGCGATGATAAACTGCGTAGGCGTCGTTGGAGCAGATGACATCATCGAACAACCCCTTTTCCATTTTGGACTGTTTGTGTTTATCAGCATGAAAAGGGGGAGAATAAGAAGAACCAAGACGAGCTCATGGATCTTCTCTTTGACATTCTTGCTCTTGGCGTTTGATAAGACGCTATCGAGATTCCTTGGGAGAAGGAAGAAGCAGATGCAGTTGACACCCGTCCTCCTCAGCGTCCTGGACTGACATCAGGGAAACTAAGCCATCCTTGAGACGCGAGGAGGGAGAGGATAGAAACATCTGAGAGGATAGAGGATAAAACAGAGCAGAGAAGGGAAGGGCGGGGGAGAGCAGAGAGGTACCTGCATCCCCTCAATGTCGCATGAAAGTAGAGGACATTATTCTCTGAGCTTTGCCGACGAAGAACCTCGACAGCAACACCTCTCCTTCCTTTGCTGTCCTCGAGCTCCACGATTTTGTCCTCTTGGATTGCCCTTTCAAAGCTAAAGAGAGACTATGAGCAGAGCAGAGGAGAGCAGAACAGAGCAGAGCAGAGCAGAGCAGAGCAGAGCAGAGCAGAGCAGAGCAGAGCAGAGCAGAGCAGAGCAGAGCAGGGGATGTACTTGGCTGGGGTGAGCTGAATAGGTGAGTCCTCGCTCTCTGCTAAGGTTTCCTGGTCTTTGTCCCTCCCCTGCTCCCCTTGGCCCTCCCCAGCTCTCTGGGATCCCTCCACCGGGAGGAAATCGTTGACGCACAGGTAAGGAGGTTTCAGGAACAGAGAGGACTGCTCGGCCTGTCTTGGCACTGTCAGTTGAAGCAGAAGTAGAGGGGCCGCAGAACTTCCTTGAGGGTGCGGAAGACTTCAGAGATACAAGTGCTCGGAGTCGTGACGACGGCGATCACTTTCGGGCCACATGGTGACAAGTCTGCGGAGGATGCGATGAGAGAGGGGATGGGGAAGAAAGAGAAGAGGAAGAAGAGCTGTGGTTGGAGCAGAGAAGGGGAAAGAGGAAGGGGGAGGGAAGAGAGAGAGAGACGAGGGTCAAGACAGGAGAAGAGGATTGGTGGAACAGACCAAGATGACCCGGAGCAGAGCAAAGGAATCTGCTGGGTTTGTAGGGATAAAGGGCATGCACGCACATACCAGCAAACAAGGGTTTGTTGGAAGACTTGTGCTCTGCCAGCATCTCTTCCGCGACTTTGTGCACGTCCATAGCATCGATCGCGTTCCAGTCGATCCTCCCTGCCGGCAAGACTTACAACTGCAGCATGACAATGCAGGCCGCATCTACACCTAAGTGAGTATCAGCCCACTGACGGAACTCCGAGCAACCTCCGATGTATCTGCGTTGACGAGGATGTCAGTAGGCAACGAGATGAAATCAAATCGTCTTGTTCTCACTTCCCCGAAACTTCGCTCCATATCACTGGGTTGTCGTGCGTGTTCCACTCAAGAAATCCCATCTTGTTCTTCACGTCTTGGGCCCACATTTTCCAATCCTCTCTGTCCCGCCATGAATCGGAGCAGGATTGAAAACACCCAGAAGTATGGCAAGTCAGATGCGCGATAGAAGTGAAGTCAAATCACTTCAACACTCCTTGACAGCGAACAACTGTACCAAACTGAGATGTCAACAGGTCCGCCATCACGCTCGCCCTGGCAAAGCTGATAGTGACAACTGGATGTCAGACGCTACTAAATATCCCTCCCCTCCCTCCCTCTCCCCTCCCTTCATCTCCCCTCCCTTCCTCTCCCCTCCCTCCCTCTCCTCTTCTTCTATTCTCTCTCTTCCTCTCCTCCCTCCCCTTACTTGTCACTTCCTACTTGTCCTCCAATCATGAGCCGCTCCATGTTTCCTTCAACGGTTCATTACCCACCCCTAATCACAGTCAGAAGTAGGGGTACCTTCGGCCTGTCAAATTAAACAGACTTACACTAGTTTTACTTAATAACTAATTAGCTAGCGTTTTCAGGATTTTTCCTAGTTCAAATCCCTGCCCGCAGGATTTTCCTGAAATCACAAGCTTTGTTAAAACTATTTTATGTGAGAGGAATCTGAGTACCCCTACTTTTGAGTGTCTTGAAAGGGGATGTTTTATTTATTGAAAATATTGAAAATAATAATGATGAAAACAGGAGATTTTAATTAGGGAAATTTTTTCACTTAACTCTGGACCTCTAATTGCTCCTACCCCCCAAATCCTGAGTTTCCTGCGTAGTAGTTTATTGCGCCCTCCGGCCCCCCCCACCCCCCACCCCCCCTTTCAGACCTGCAACCCGCGCAAATCGCTCAGCATGGCCACAGCTGCTGGATCGCAAGGTAGCCGTCAGAAATGCTTGTTCGGTTCACGATGCAAGGTTAGGGACGACGCAGCTCAACTGTATCAATGTACTGCCTGCTCAAACATGTTTCATCATCTTTGTGCTAGTGAATGGAGTGAAGAGTGGAGCGATTGTGGTTGCTCAACTCGCAACCCGAAAGGAACAAAGGGACCAAAAACTTCAGCGCAGCAGCAAACCCCAAAAGGTGTTCCTTCCATCTCTGAAGAACAAATCGTGGAATCAATTGTGGAATACGTTTCAGAAACTAACAGAACTAGAGGGGTATGCAACGAGGAGAACGATCACGACGCAGACGGAGTTGCAGAGGGGGAGGGAGGCGGAGACGAAGCCTCGGACGAGGAAGAAGAAGAAGACGACGACGATGACGATGAAGAGGAAGTGGAGGAAGTGGAAGGCGAGGACGAACAAGAAACAAGAGAAAAAATTGAGTCTGTCAAAGACAGGATGCTGTCGGACAATTCGAAGGCATGTTACTTGAGTTCTGTAAGTCAACTGATTGCATGGTTGTATGAAACCAAACCATTTTGTTTGAATCACGAATTCAAAAGTTGTTTAGACAACGAACCCAGAAATCGTGGTCCAATTACGAAGAAGATCAAAGAACTGTTGAAGAGAAGAGAATTGTTACCATTCAACTCGAGAAGGTTCTCTTACAAGCGATGGACAAGCTATGTGGTCAATGTCATGATGAAGAACAAAACTTTTGCAAGAGAAGCTTGATCAGATGGTGGCAGGCAATTAACAGCTGAGACTGAAGCAAGACTGCATGATGGAAAAGATGGAGGCGGAATTCAAGCAGATTGTCAACTATTTTAAACAGTCTCCGCAAAAGAATGAGGAAAATCGCCTGCTATTGTTACAACAGCCTGAAGTTTCTATGCAACAAAATCATGGCCACGAGAACTTCACGGTGCAAATGCAACTACGAGAAGTGTACACAAAGCTACAGGAAGGGTGGGACATGCACAAACGGATGATAGAGAATTTGCAGCAGCAACAATTTGAATTGCTCCAGCACCTACAAAGGCAGCAGCAGCCGCAGCAGGTAGAGCAACCGCGGCAAGTGCAACAACGGCAAGAGGAAGTAAGTCAGGAGCCACTTCATTCACAGCAACAGCCGGAAGTACAGCAGTGCCAAGGTCAGAGGCTTCTTCCGGAAGATATACGAGTATCGGACGAGGCAGGAGTAACAGAGGCAGCCTGGAGCATTTGGCATTGTGGCAACAATTTAAAAGGAATTCCACCGCTGAAACGTATGAGAGGAAAAGATTTGAGACAGAAGAGCCAAGATAAACGATTGACAGATATGAGGTTTTTCATGAAGCATTTTCATCAATTCATAAGGAAGGTGATCAGGGACAGCGAACAGGACGGTGACAATGAAGCGAGAAGGAGGGAAATGGACCAACTGGTTTGTATAGAGCTGGTTTGTATAGAGCGGGGGAATCCTTCAGTCCGAGAAACGAATGCTTTCTTCATGAAGTATGCCAATGAATACCTGAATTGGAAGCCGCTAGTAGCAGTTTGACGAATCGAGGTGGACAGCTAAAATGGACAAGTTATGTTCGCAAACTGCGAGTCAAGTATAAGTATAGACCTGATGAACTGGAGTGGCTGTGGAATTGAAGTTTAGATCTTACATAAATGTTATGAATCTGAACTCACTTGGAGAATACTCGAACCAAGGGTGACGTAAACATGCAACGTGTTGACTCTGACTGTGAAAATTTTGGCTAAGTGTTGGTCACTCTGAGGCGGGTGGTCACACAAAGCGGGGGTGGGGATGGGGGTTCGATGTGCAGGGGTGGGTACTAAATGATGATTTTAGGGGGGTGGGGTCCATTTCCGAAGAATTTTTATGTCACTTCTATAGTAAATCGAAAAACTGACAATAAAGAATTGTAATATCCTGATTTGGTCTTACAAGTCTAAATATTATAATACAAATATGTATACCAGGAAGACAAATGGATGATCCTCTTCTCTTTCTAGATTTGGTGAGGCAGTATTGGTGACAAGGTCTCCAAACAAACTCTTCAAATCTTTCCATGCCATTGGGAGTATCAATTCGTGGTTTTAGTCGACAGCCCTGGGATTCACTTTGAGCCTGGGAGTAACAGACGCACGATCCTATTGATCTTGCATCGGTAAACTTTCTTCGTACTAATAGAGGGGTTGGGGTATAATAATGACCTCCAGAAAAGGGGGTAGGGTCTTTGCAATGATATTTTGACGGATAACATTCTCAAGGTAGTACCACCCACTCTTTCCCATCCAATGGGCTAGCTTAGGCATCCGAGCGTGGTTTGCGAGCGATACACGCTGCAATCCTGTCTTTGTTGGGTCTTGGACACGCCGCAATATTCATCAGACACTGCTGAACTCCTCTACCACTTCCACTCCTCCACCACTACCTCGACCTCCTCCTCCTCCTCCTCCTCCTCCTCCTCCTCCTCCTGCTGCTGTTCCTCTTCCTGCTGTTCCTCCCCCTCCTTCTCCTCCTCCCCATGTGCCCAAGAAAACCGACTTCCTTGTGCAGATGCCTTCATGTATGACAGAAGTTGACAAAGCAATCACACTGAAAAAGGAACGAGAAAGCGATTTATCTCTTTGATTACGAGGGGACATAATCGCTGATCAAAGAATTCGGAAGCAAGCCTTGAAATAAATAAGACGTTAAGGTGTCTCTATTCGTACAGCATTGATTGTTTTATTGCTTTTGCTGCATCAACTTTTGTCAGGTTTGCTTAGTTGTGCAGGTTGGAAATCTCTGGAAACCTCTGGAAATGTACAAACTGGCATGACCGTGCCTCAGCTTCCACGCATCAGCGCATCCAACCACCAAAAAATGAAAAATCGCTCCATTAGCTCTGAATGTCAAGCTGCTGTCATGAGAATGAACTATTTGAAAGGTCGGTTGCAATTCCAGTGAAGCATCTATATGGATCTCTTTGACCAACTTTGACGCCCACAACCCATCATGAGATCCATCACGTCTTCATAGACTTCCTCTTCAAAAAAAGATTGATACCTGTATCCTGCCAGGTCGTTTCTATCCTGGAAAGCAGTGATCTGGGTGGTTGTTGAAAGAGGAGGGCTGTAGATGGACGTGTCTCTTACTTCCAAACATGACGAATCTAAAGCTGTCTTGCTGTCTTCGGACGATGACGTGTCAGCAGAGTACGAAGGGGCGCTATCACACCAGCTCTGCTCTAACCACCATTTGTTGATCCCAAAATATTTGCAAGCACTCTTGAGCGCAGAGAGTGAAATACCGAGTTTAGCAGCAGCTTCGCGTTGGCTATATTGACGATGATTGCGCAACGTGATTTTGCAAAGGACGACTGGTTGACGCGAGGCTTTCACCTCGTTCTTGCGTTTCCTTGGCACGATGGTGAGTTGGAGGGGTTGAGAAGCTTCCATGTGCGTTGTACTCTGAGTGTACCCGGGGGAGAAGAGAAGATCGGAGAGGGTGGAGATTTATCTGAGAGCCGATGTTATGTAACAAAAGTGGGGAACTGGGAAACTGGAAACATCGTAAGAGCGGGGAAGTCGGAGGAAAGATAGGACATGGGCGGGAGGGAACTTTCAATGAAAGGGGGTAAATTGTCAGCTATAATGGGGGTATTGGCTTTCCCATACATAAAGGGAGTCGGGGGGGGTAGTGAGGGCTTCCCATGCTTAAAGCCAGTGGAAGAAAGGCAGTCGAAAGGGGGTGGGTAGTGATTTACCCCCTTTTTCATCACTTGGTGCTGAGAGGTCAATTCACCCCTTACTCAAAGTTAAGTTAAATCAGAGGACCATCAGAGGCTCGACTACGTTTGTTTGCTTCTTTTTCAGTCAATAAAGGAAAACTGTCCCCCAAACTTAAAAAACAGATGAGATGGCAGCGAAGGACAGGGAGGCCTTGAGCTGACGAAAGATCCTGGACCGGATTCGTTTGCAAGTCGGATCACCTGAGACATCTTGCGAGGCCGAGAGATCATCCAGCGCTGCCGTTTCCTTGTTCGCCGAGCGATCCGCAGCCAGCCCCTATCCCTACTCTTCGTGTCATCATAGGAAGAAGCAAGTAATGCAAGCATCAGGCTGACAACCTTCACAGCATGGAGGAGCTCGACGCGTTCAGGGTGGAGAGAAGAAGATGCGACAAAGATCGTCGAACCCGTCAAAGTTTTCTTTTTTCCACATGATCCGTGCCTTGAAATCGGTCAGCACTCGACAAACTGCCTTGACTCCTCCCTGCTCGCTGCTGATCTGAGCCACGGCTCTGCCCTTGTCCTTGTTTCCCGTCGCTTCACTGCCGCGGTAACAGACCAGCATGTCGGCGTTAGCAAGGATGACTGACTGCATCGGGTCAAGAGCAGCTCGGTCCGGATCGCCGCAGATAGAAGTAAAGATCGCGCAGTCACGAGCAGTGACCCTCTGGTTCAGACTCGCTGATACAAGCTCCGCACAGAGCTCTCGCGCCCTCGTTCCGGTCACCTTGAACATAGGGAAGCACTGTGCGATGCAAGTGACAATATCGAAGATTCCTTCCCTCACCGCTTCTGCTCCT
This sequence comes from Guillardia theta CCMP2712, assembly GCF_000315625.1. Classification (NCBI taxonomy): domain Eukaryota; class Cryptophyceae; order Pyrenomonadales; family Geminigeraceae; genus Guillardia; species Guillardia theta. Next base: position 170,087 of record NW_005434631.1, read on the forward strand.
CTCCCGTACTCGAGATCCAGCAGGTGGCTCCTGCACGGCAGACTTTCAACCTGCAGGTTGTGCAGGTTTGTCCTCTTTCCCCCAATATTCAGCCTGATGACAAGGCGGGGAAGGGAGTCCTGGACCTGGTTGTCCGGCAGGTTGGAAGGAATGCGAAGCAGCATCGTACTAGAGTTCAAGACAACGTGATGAAAGAAGCAAGGTTGTAGCTTGTGCTCCTCCTCCCCATCATCATCTCCTTCACTACCGTCACTCTCTTGATCAGAGAAGAAACCTTCCACCAGCACTTCCTCATCCTGCACAAACCCAGACCCAACAACGATCATCCACGAGGAAGAGACTTGGCGGGTGTCTGTGATGACAGGCTCGTGTAAGCTGCTGATTTGCCATTGAGCAGACGCATCTGTTGTCCAGGTCCCATCGCTCACGCTGCGAGGGAAGGAAACAAGCCAGGTCTCCTCCTCCTCCTCCTCCTCCTGCCCATCTGGCTCAAGCTCGGCATGGACGAGCCTTTGCTGCGACAGCTTGAGGTCCAACTTGTTGCCTTGTCCTGACATCCGCGGAGAGGAGCAGCTGCCCAACTTGATGACGCTGAACTTGACGGGGGGATGGCGACCGCGGGGGTCTCGCAGCTCGTGCTCGCAGCTCTCAGTGAAGTCAGTCAGTGACCCGAGGAATCGAAATCGACGAGACGTGGATGCGTCGACAGCAGCGAGACATGTCAAGCTGACCGTACGAGAGCGCGTGTGCTCAATCTCAATGACGGCATCGCCCACGTTCCAGGGCAGGTGACCTCCTCCCGGCTTGTAGAAGGTGATAGTGATGGTCGAGCTCTTGGGAAGCAGAGCTTGCATCTTACGGCAAGCAGCAGCGTCTACTCTCGAGGGCTTGAGCAGACAAGTGTCCTCCCCTTCGTCGTCACTGTCGTCGGCGCACAGACTGTCCGCAACAAGTTCTTCCCAGGCAATCAGGAAATGAGAGCCGATGTCGCCGAAGCCGACGACGACGCTTGTGCTGATAGAGAAGGGTTGGTCACGCTTCCCTCCTGATCTGCTGATGTGCAAGGTGAGTTCCTCGAAGAAGGACGAGAGGTCGTCAGCATCACTGAGGACTCGAGGAGAGATGTCCACTATTTCAACTCTCTGCCGATTGTCACCAATGGTAGCGAGACTATTCAGACCCAACCCGTACAGGTGCATGAAAGGCTGACGGAGAGATACAACGAGGCTCCTGCTCTTCGGAGCGAAGTATTGTGAAGCGAGTTGGGACGACCAGACATGATTTTGTAATCCCTTGAGCTCAAGACTGGGAAAAAACTTCTGGACGATCTCATGAAGACGGGAGGCAGAGGAAGAAAAGTTCTCCACCTTGCCCATGATTGTCATGTCCGAGGCGAAGCTGCTTGCCAGCAAAGTGTCGCACTCGTAGTGCAGGTCAAACAAACCGACCAAGAAGGAGAATCTGAGAACCATCAGAAGGTCCGAGGCAAAGAAGTCGGGCTGAGATTCAGACGTCCTCTCCTTGGGATCCTTGAGGAAACCGCAGTACAGGTAGCTGAGAATAATTTTCATCGCGTTCCTCGAGAGTTTCTTCCCGTCTACTTCAACCTTGCTGACCTGGGGATTCGACCTGACGAGGAAAAGGAAGAACTCTGACTTCGCGCTGACGACGTCACGGTGAGAAGCCTCGGGGGGTAAGCCATCCTGGAAGAGGAAGAACAAGTCCTTGGGAGGAAGGGGAATCGAGATGACGCGCGAAGTCCCGTCCAGGCCCTTGCTGAGAACCTCTACCTCCTGTGCGCTCTTGCGGGCTGTCGAGACGGGGGCTGCAAGGCCCTTCCAGTTAACTCCATCGATCCTCTTGAGATCCCGGCAGAATTTCTTGTCGCAGCAGAGGTCTTGCTCGATCAGAACGTCAAGTCTCGAAGTCAAGGTAGAGACGTGGTTCACTGCGTTGCACTTGATGTCAGGTCCACCCCACCTCAGCCTCACCAGCAGCTCGTTCACCCTGTTGACCAAGTTTGCGCTGCTCTTGATGCTCTTCACGTTTACCTCGTCCAGCAAGGACATCTCGAAAGTCACTTTCCATGCTTCTGTTCCTCTCACGGCTATGGAGGAGAGTTGGACGTCAAGAAACTCTGCCCCGCTGTCGGCGCACAGAGCTGAAATTATCCCTCGCAAGAGAACGTCTAGTTGGTCTTTAACGTCTGAAAGTTTCTTGGTCCCTGACAGCTCAACGCTGACAAGCTCCCGCTTCTTGAGCTCGTACTCGTGACATGGTTGGAGCATTCGAATCGCTCCCCTGAGGCATCCCAGGTGAAGGTGGAGGGTCGGGATTGGAGTCTCATCCAGCTCCTCCTCCGTCATCTCCCCAGCAATACACTTGACCGACTGCAAGCTCATCCCGCACTCCAGCAAGAAGCCTCGCCCGCACTTGGGGCAGACGTGGCGGGAGCAGTGGCGGAGGAGGTTGAAAGGAGAGGCTCGCCGCGACTTGAATCGCTTTACGAGCACATCACAGCAGTCCTTGTAGGAGTCCCGCTGACTGCAAGCAACCTGCTGCTGGTGCCCGCAGCCTGGTAGCGTCACCTTGACGGGCTGCGAGCACTGACCGCAGGAGGAGCTGCAGACCTTGAGACACTGATGCTTGCAGGAGGTGAAGGAGTTGAGACAGGGGCTGAGGCATCGGACCGACTGCTCGCAGGAAGCACGGCAGAAGAGCTTCAGAGTGTGCTCACAGTCCCTAGATCCCTCCTCCGCAGTCGTAGGAGCTTCAGCATCGCAGCCCCCGTCGTAGGAGCATCGGTCAAAGTCTTCAGGGAACAAGAGTAGCTTGCCTTCCTCCTTGCCTGGTCGTGGCTTGATGCCGATGCTGAGCTGGACTTCAGGATGTCTCCGGCACACAAGTTGAAGGAGATCGTCCTCCACATAGCGGTTCGTATCCTTTGCCTGCCGCACGAAGGAGCCCAGCAGGTTCTCAGCTGAGGAGGCGGGCTTGTGCTGCAAGAGGCCCTTGAAGTTTGCGAGGACGAACATCGCCATCCTCGCTCGCGAGAAGGCGACACTGAGCCTGTGGGGATCGCGAACCCATCGGCAGCAGAGGTCCTGCTGGGAGCGACAGAAGCAGAGGATGATGACGTCAGCCTCGAGCCCTTGAAACCCGTCGACCGTCGAGACAGAGACTCGCAAGAGGTTCTCCGTAGACTTGTCGGAGAAGCCCCGATGCCTCATGTCATGCTCGGCGCGAAGGAGGGAGCGGCTGTGAAGACAGTCCCGGATCTCGTCGCATTGAGCTGCATACATGGAGAGGATGTGGATCCTGGAGTAGCTCAGACCCTGCCGGATCAACCAATCAGCTATCCTGACAGCGAGAGCGCTCTCCTTCCGGTTCCTCGAGCTCAGCAGCCTTGCGCTCTTCTCCTCCTTGTACGGATGGCCGATTAGCATACACCTGCCATGGAGCTCGAAGTCGCTGCCTGACTCCTCGCTGCATCGGATCATGCTTGTCATCTCGAAGCTTGTCTTGCTGCATGCGTCCTGCAACTCAGCTGGAGAGTATAGAGGCCAATCGAGCGCTGAACTTCTGAGGTACTCCATGATGTTGGAGGGAACTCTGTACTGAGAGACGAGGGTAGCGACTTCGGTCTCGAGGTGACACAAGCGAGCCAGCAGGGAGATGTCAGGAGCAACGAGGTCTCGGCTAAGATCTACAACCCGCTCTCCTCCCTCCTCAGTCGCTACTTTGTGTCTCGTCCACACCCCCGGGTTCAGGTAAGGGCGGAGCTGCTTGGTATCGCCTAGAAGGAACACCTTCTTCACGCTGCTGGGAATGCAGGTCAACAAGGAGGCTTCATGTATGCTCCCTGCCTCTTCGACGATGATGACATCGAAGTTCAACCGCATTAAAATTTCCGACATGTTTTGACACCCTGAGATCGTGACCCCGACAACTCTCGCGCTCTTCAGCTTCTCTTTCATGCGCTTCTCCTGCTCTTCGACCTTGATGTGGATTCCTCTGCTCGCCTCTTGCAAGAACTTCTTGAGTTTGCCCTTTTGCATCAGCTGCATGAGCCTCGTAGCGGACGACTTTGACTTCTCTCCGTGAATGATGTTGTGGAATATCTTCTTCTTCTGCCTCCCTGAAACTTTCGAGCTCGCCGATGTCGACATGCAAGTGCGAGAAGAAAGGTCCAAGAACGAAGAGAGCGAGAACTCCTCGCCATCCAACCGCTGTGTTTCATGCACCAGCTGGAAGTCGTTGGGCAAGGAGGAAGCACCGACTCTGACTACTTCAATTCCTGCCTTCAGGCTCAACTTGTCTCTGATCGCCTGCAAGGTCTGATCTAGAACTGGTCCTGATGGGGAAAGAAAAAGGATCCGACTGTTTCCTCCCTCCAGCAGACGTTCAGCAAGTCGAATCCCCACGTGAGACTTGCCGGTTCCAGGAGGTCCAACGAGAATGCGGTAAAAATCTTTCTTGTCAGCAGTCAGGCGCTCGAGAGCTCGTCGTTGCTCGACGTTGTCTCTGTGAAAGCCCAGCTTATTTTGATGTCTACGAAAGAAAGAGTCATCATCGTCACTGTCATCAGTGTCGCTGTGGTCATCTTCGTCATCTTCTTCGTTGTCATTTTCGTCGTTTGTGTTGTGCTGATACTCAACGTCCTCTTCAATATCATAGTCATCATGTTCCTCTTGTTCACGTTGTTGCTTCGAGTCGCACGATTTTCCGTCTCTTTCATCTGCGTTACGAGTCAGCGCAAAGAGAACCTCCCAGGCATTTCCCGACCTTTTTTGTTCGACCTGATCTTGAGCTGGTCTGCTCCGGGTAGATCTTCTTTCAAGTCGTACCGTCTTGTCAACTCGTGGAGAGTCTGGATGTGACTGTCGTCTGTGTCGCATGATGCAAACATGAACATCTCGGAGCAGGAGAGTATCTTCGAGATGGCCTGCTCCAGTCTCTCAACAGACAACATGCCTGTGAACCCTTCTGAGTTGTCACCCCCGATCAGGCATAAGTCGATCATTCCATTCTCGATGAGCAACGCATCGGATGTCTTCAGCGACAGCCACAGCAGCTCAGTGTCAGCTGGGCCTCGTTGCGACTGGAAATTCATCCACAAGAGCACGAGGCCTTGCTCTCTGAAGTGACTGACGAGGGACTTGTCAATGCGGAAGCGAAGAGCGAAGAAGGACTCCAGCTGAACCAGGCCTAGAAAGCCAGCGTCTCTGACGCAAACACCGAAAGCTGAGTTGGAGGGCGAGGAGTGAAGGAAGGACTGGACGAGATGATGGATGGGAAAGAAAGTCTCGATCTTGATGATGTTGAATAGACAGACAATCATGTCTGATGAGGAATCGAAGACAGCTTGATTCCGAACCAACGACACGTCATCTTCCAGCCACTTCTTGTCAGGCAGCGGGTCCAAGTGCAGAGGCCTGACAGTCTTCTTGCTCTTCCTCTCTCTGCACGCAATCAGCGTCGGGTCTTCACCCTCTCTTACGAACGCTCGCAGGTACAAGAAGTCTGCCTTGGAAACATTTTGCAGCTCGTCTCTCCAGTCGGAGGTGAAGCAGATCTTGTTGGTCTTGATGGCTTGCTGCACGTTCTCCTTGAATGTCGGGCAGTCCAGCTGCCCTATGATTGCAAGCCCATGGGAATTTTCTTTGTTGTTCCATAAGTTGTCAACATGCGCGATCGTGCACTTGTGGTACCTCGACTTGAACTTGTGAACGAAGAAGGCACAGTCTTTGACTCGCCTGCCTCGGCAGTTGAAGCATGAATGTCGACAACAGAGATGGCATCCGTCGCATCTATGAGGTAAGAAAAACACCTCTCCTTCAAACTCTTCCTCCCCTTCCTCGCCGACTTCCCCTGCCTGCCCCTTGAAGTCTTCGATTGTTCTGTCGTCACAACAGTATGCTGCAGCGTACCCACTGCACAGACACTTGCTGTCTTGCTCTTCCATCGTCTTGTGGAGAACCTTGTACTGACTTTTCAACACGCAAGCAAGACAAGTGGCCTCGGTGATCTGCCAAACTCCCAACAGCTCGCGGTAGATCAGCTTGCCGACTGCAAAGTTGTGAACGACACCCTGCTTGCTGCAAGAGATACACAACCATCCTCCTTCCCATCGAACAGCTTTGTCATGTGACACAATCATCGAGCAACTTGCACACTCCCGCTGCTCTTCATCTTGTGCGCTGTCAGCACGTTGAACTTCGATCTCCAACGCTTCTCCTAATGTCAGCCTCTTGGAATCCGGTTTATCAGCCTCCTTCTTGGACGGTTGAGAAACAGTTGAGTTGGGGAGCTGCTGGACAGGTGCAGAGGCCTTAAACCTATGTTTCTTGGACTGAGCTGCAGCTGACCCTGTAGACCTAAGGAGAGGTGGAAAGTCTTCGAGTGGCAGCTCATGCCCTTGTTGAGATCTGCGGCTGCTTCTTGAGCTTAATTCCTCACGTGAGATAGTCTGAGCCGAGACGTCAGGAGCTGAGAAATTTTGATCTGCAACCAACTTGTTTGCTTGTTTGCAAGGAGAAGACTGTGCGCACAATCTGCAGAACTTGCAAGACTTACAAACTGCTGCTGTTGAGTTGCAAGAGCAAAGGTCGGAATGATCGATCCGCTTCCCCTTGCAAAACTTTCCAAGTGCAGTACAATACCCGCAATGAGAACATCGAAAGCTCTTATGGAACTCCAAGTCATGGCCAAGGGGATTTCTGAATGAATCCAGTCTCAGTTCTTGTCCTAGGGAACGTGCGAGTACGAACTGACTGTACACGTCGAGCAGGCAGGTGGTGGATAAGAATCGAATGAAATCATCTGATTCCGATCTCAACGGTTCTTCTGCGCTGACCAGCTGTTGACCAGCAGTATCATGATCGAACGGCCACCTCCCTTGAAAGGTGTTGTGGGTGTAGCAATATCGAGCAATGTCAAGCCACATGGAGCTCAGGGACGGTGAAACGACGCTGGTGGCCTGCTGCACGTCTGACTCTTCAAGCCCGTAGACATTGACTTGCTCGTGCGCCTCGTAAAAGTTTACAGCAAGTTCTGCGAGCAACTTGGCATGCCCGACGAAGCAGAGGAGCTGCGAGGCTCGACCCATGGCTGAGTTGAGGCGCTTCGGGTTGAACACAAACCCCTCGTCCTTGTACAAGTCGCTGGCGAGCCAATCCTCGGAGGCGCGTACCGTTGATATGATAACAACCTTCTTTTCTCGCCCTTGAATCGACTCGACCGGCCCCACGTTCACTCGGCTCAGCTGCAGCGCATCGTTGGGATGCTCTCTCAGCAGCTTGCGGATAATTTCGATCTGCTTCCTATGCCCTGATATCACCTGCACATCTTCTGCGCTGATCATGGGGCGGCAGTTCCTCAGCAGGTCCACGAGGATGCTCGTGATGCTCTCAGCCTCGGACACGTTGAAGAAGGATGGCGAGTCAACATCTTGACGGTCGTTTCCGAGAACGTCAAGGAACAGGACGGGGAACTTGTTGTTGTTGGGCATGAAGTTCCACCTGGACAACCAGCTGACGTCCAAGAGGCCTGCTGACTGAATCTTCCCCTCGTAGAAGAGGCGAGAAGAGAGGGCAACTATGTCCGGATGGTTGCGGTAGTTGACCAGCAGCTGCGTCCACAGCTTGTGCTCTTGCTTGTACCACTCCGTCTGCAGCAATCGTTCGATGACTGAGACTCCGAGGCCATGGGAGCGAGCGAGCTTCGACAAGACCTTCGGCCCGATCTGCTCGCTGTCGCCAGACAGGATCACGTTGGTGACGCTGCTGGCAAGGCAGAGAGGCAGCAGAGCAGCAGGCTCGAGCATCTGAGCAGCTTCGTCGATGATGATGTGCGAGAAGCTGACTTTGAGGTCTGACCACAAGAGGAGGCCAGAAGTCTCCCAGGTACTCACGACGAGTCGCTTCATAGCCAACAGCTGAATTGGAGGCAGGAGGAACATGTTCATCTCAGGAAGCATGAACGTGTAGGTCTGAATGAGTTCGCTGCGGTTGTTCTGAGAGCCTGGAAAGCACTGGTTGACAGATCTGTCCGGAGAGATCAGCCGGAATATCCACTCGCGCGGAAGCAAGTTGATTTCATGCAAGCGCTCGACGAAGAGATCTGCTGCGCTGTTGGTTTCTGTGCAGACAAGAATCCTGGTCTGAGGGAAAGTGAAGAGGATCTGAAGGATAGACTCTATCATCGTGACAGTCTTTCCGGTTCCAAAGGGCCCGTGCAAGATGAATGGAGGATACATACCCGGGGAGTTACACATGCTCAAGACTGTACCCATGCACCTGCGCTGCTCTTCATTCGGGTTTGAAATGCTTTTGCACGAAGGATTGACGAAGCAGTCGGGAGGGCTGGAGAACATGTGGTTGGGAAGCGAGGGGTAGAGCAGACGATCTGAAACCTCATCGACCGCATGGTGAAGTTTGCGAAACCTCAGGCGGTCACTTTGAGCCACTTGAAAACGAACACAAACACAGTCGTCTGTTGTCGCCTGGTTCAGAAAGTCTGCAAACCCTTCAGGCATTTGAACTTCGACGCATTCTTTCAAGACTTTCAAGATGGTCCCCATGTACTCCTCGTTGTATGGTGACGCGCTCGCCCCGGAGTTGTCACAGACGATCCAGGCGATCACGTGATCGCCGATCCCCAGCGAGGGGCGACGCTCACTGAGAAGATTTGGGTCAGAGATGACTAGCTTCCATTGACCTTTCTTGAACTTCTCAAACTTCGCACCTCGAGTGTCAAACTCGCGAATCTTGTTTTGGTATTCCCTCTCCTCCAACCACAGCAAGCTGTGCAGACGCTTCCTGTACTGACCTGCAGTGCAACATGGTGCTGACAGAGAATTCTGCAACACCTCGAGGTCAGGAGCTAAATATGCTTCAACTTGAGCGTTTTGCATCAAGCTCTCTTCATCAAACTTCTTTTGCGCTGGTTCTACTGTTGTTCGCTTGCGGAGCTGCTCGTCCCAGACGCGAAAGGGTCTGTGAACTCCTCTTGTCTGAGTCACACCCAACGTAGTTAAATCCTTCTGTTTGGTGATTTTGAGTTGAATGTTGAAGGAGTAGATTGAACTTTGATCTCCATCATTGTAAACTGAAATCAACGTCTTCAAGTTATGCTCACCAAACGTGTACGGAGGTGTTGGTCTGAATTCCACACTCAAGTTTCCTGTCATTCCAAATATTTGCTTTGAGAGTTCATGGAAGTAGTTTGGATCTGTATGGAGCTCAATATCTTTGACCTTTCGTTTTGCAGTGATTTCCATGTCGAAGCAAGCTGATGTACCTAGATCGAGGAATACAACTTGTTCGTTCTCAAGACTTGAACCCTTGTACATACACCTCACGGAGAGCAGATCTTTGTCTGACTTCTTGGCACCTCTTCCAAGTGAGATGAGTCCGTTCTTAGTATCCACTTTCAGTTTGACCACATCTTGATTCGAATCATACATGAAGTATGCAGGCTCGATATCGCATATCCTCTGTATGAGTAGGCTGAAATACGACTCAGGATAGGCTGTTGGAAACACAAAACGTAGAAATCTGTCGCACAGTTCTTGGTAGATCCATGGGAGATTTGCAGACACGAAGTACTCAAGCTCGAGCACGGTCTTCGAGTTTTCTCGCTCCAGATGCATTTGGATAGCATGTGTCAACGCAGTGTATCCAACCTTCAAGCACCCGAGCTTGCCTTTCGGATGCATCTTACCCTCTTGCTCGGATGCTTCCAACGCGTCTGAGTACTTCTGAAAGCTGACAAAGAAGAGGTTGTTGCTTCCTGCTTTCTTGATCACCTCACTGTTTGCTCGCGGATGGAACAACTTCCCGAACTTGGAAAACTTCATTCGAATTGAATCCACTGAAGCATTCGGGTCGAGCTCCAGGACCTGCAACGTGAAGAAGAGCGATGTGGCCGACGGGCTTTTTTGCGCCGATTGTTCTAACTTGCTGATCTGCAAGAAGAAAGGAGGGCGATCATGGAAGCGCTTGATAGCTTTTTGACAGTCTGCAGAATGAACCAAATCGACGTAGAAGACATGATGTCGGGAGAGGATGTCCTTGCGGACGCCATGAGGGCAGAGTCTGAAACTGTGAGGGTGGCTTCCATAATCAACCTGATTCTTGCCGTTGAAGATTTGAGCAATCTGTTGTGCATCTAGAATCTTCGGGCTCCGGCAGAGAGAAACACGCAATGTGTTTCCTTGCACGCTCGAGGGAGGTTGATGAGTGTAGCTGCTCAGTCGCAAGAACAAGGGCTGAGACATGCTGAGCAGTGCAACGGCTCTGCTTGCTAGGCTTTCATCTTGGAAGTTTAAAACCAAGTAGTTTTCACCCTTGAAGATGTTTTCAGTGTCGGGCTGGTCCAGCTGCTGACTGTTCAGAGCTTTGGTGACCTGTCGGACGTCCAGAATCTTGGGAGTCAAGGGTGTGAATTCAGCCTTGACTAGATATCCTGCCTCCTGAGGGACTGAGCCTTTAGTCCATACACTGTATAACTCTCGAATGGGATGAGCGAAGTGGCAATTATCTCCGTACTTGCAGTATCCCCTGATCCAGAACTTGCAAATCTCAGGCATTTGAGATGGGAAGGAGTGAGAAAACAACAAGACCTCAAAGTCTGAGTTCACAAGTCAGTGAGATGATCGAGTGACCTCTTCCTCTCAGTCTCTTCCTCTCAGACTCTTCCTCTCAGACTCTTCCTCTCAGACTCTTCCTCTCAGACTCTTCCTCTCAGTCTCTTCCTCTCAGACCCTTCCTCTCAGACTCTTCCTCTCAGACTCTTCCTCTCAGTCTCTCTCTCACCTGATAGGCGCCCTTATCGTGGCCCTGACATTTTCCTAGCTCAATTGATAACCCACCCCTTTCTCTAGCGTTTTCCTTCCGACCCCCACCCATCTTTCTTCCCAGTACGACCCCTCCCTTTCCCAGCAATCTTCAATGTTGGCTACGAACCCCGGCTACCGGACTCTCTGCACTGAACAGTTGAGCTGGGAACATGTAACTGTAATGTAACCTCCGGCGTTATAACTGAGACAAACTTGGAACTAATTTTGCAATCACATGAACGGACATGACAGTGATAGCCGGGCCCGGGGTTCACTGAGTCTGTAGCGGCCGCATCGAGGTGATACCATGATTATGAGAACAAACTCGTATAAAGCTCACGGGCCGCCTGTCGGACGAATCGAGTCGCGGCAGGTCACCAGTGTCGGAGCGTCCGATTGATGTCGTCAATCGGACTCGAGTCGGATCGGACGGCCGCACTGCACTGGCACTGCGGCACTGCGCATCAGTGTGCATGTGCCTGCAGTGCGGTCACCGGTGACCGTACGGTCGGGCCCGGCGCCGGTCGGATGCCCGGCCCGGGCCGGGAAATTGTTTGGTTTTACACAATTTTTTGTTTGACTTTTAGCGGATCAGGCGAAAATAGATTTCTTTGGCCACACATCATGTTCGCAGCTGCACGGAAGATGAGCGAACTGCTTGCGGTGAGAAGAGAAGAGAGCGAGGATATGGCGAGAGGAGAAGAGAGCGAGGATATGGCGAGAGGAGAAGAGAGCGAGGACATGGCGAGACTGAGAGGAGGAGAGAGCGAGGATATAGCGAGAGGAGAAGAGAGCGAGGATACAGCGAGGGGATCGGAAAACATTAGTGAACAGCGATAAGGAAATTGAGCAGCAGCGAGAAAAAGCAGCTACCAAGTGAGTGACTGAGTGAGTGAATGAGGAGATGAAGATGAGTGTAAGGGGGAAGAAAATTGCGGAGTGAGGGAGGGAATGACTTGACCATTGATGGCGTTCAGATCGGAGAGCATATCCCATGGCCAAAGGATGAGATAGTCAAGCTCTCCCCTCCCGAGCCAGCAATCGTGGTTCACAGGAACAGCCAGGGGATCATCACGCTGGGGTCCGACATCCTTCCCCTCTACCCAAATGTATGTTGATCCTCATGCATGAAATGACATCAAGTGCTGATGGACATATCAGGAGAAGACGAAGAAGTGAAATGCGCGGGGAAACCTCTGAAGATTTTGATTTGTGCTTGTTAACGGTGCAGTGAAGGCAGCTGAACACAGTCTTTCGTTGACTCCTCTTGGATTTCCTTTGTTGCCTTTTCCTGCTCTGGCTCCCTCCTGATCCTGATCTTCTGTCATTTGAGTTTTGCTCGAAGTATTTTGCACTTCCACGCACGCAAGTCCGCTCCTCCAGTCCAAGGAGGTGAATGAGAGGGGGAGGTTTTGGGGGGGAGGGGAGGTGGAGAGAGAAGGAAAGAGAGATGGAGAGGGAAGGAGGGGGGGGGAGAGAGACAGAGTAGATTAGCGTTTACTCTCAATTGGCTCCATCAAGACTCGACGACGAATAATGTACACGGAAACAATATGGCAGGGCAGAGAGGTAGCTTCGTCCCTTAGTAAATTCGAGTTTCTTCGTATCCTTCTGTGCCGGGGACCTGAGACAAGATCGTGTCAAAGAAAGTAGAGATGACCCACTTTCCTCCATCACATCGCTAAAGTGTCGATGGGCACATAAAATCAACCCTCGCATCTCGCAGTTTGCTGGGCGACGTCTGCATCCACGTCACAGATGACAAGATGCCAAACAATGCACAAAATGCTGACCTGAGCTCCTCCTGGTCGTCGGGAGCGATTCCCAGTCCGAACTGAACGACAAATGTCAATAACTGTCAGATCCGATTCAAATCATGAAATGTGGCCAGACACAGTACAGGGATAGTGAAATCTGGGTCAAGGGTGGGGATTGAGGGATTCAACGATAGCAAGGGGTCGTGAAGTGGATAACCTGAGAGAACAGGCGATTCAAGAAACCACTGTGAGTCACCACAGCTATTCTTGACTAGCGAAAAAGGATCAGTCAAGGATCAGTTGAAAGTTCAAAATACTTCAGGTCGCTTTGCTAGCCATTTCAGGAAACGAATACCACGTTCCTTGCCTGCAAACGTTGAGTTGACACCGCTTGCGCTTTCAAAGTCACTTACAGAGTTGGCTGTCTTCTTTGTGGTCAAACCACATCGAGTCGTGCTCGCTTTGAATGCACTGCGAGAAATCCACCTCGGGGAATTCCTCTTTGAGCACACTGACATACGGCTATCAGCAAGTCGCTTTGAGAGTAGTCGCAGACCTTAACCGCCGACGGCTGTCTGCAGGGCAATTGGTAATCCTTTCTCTGCAGAGATCCGTTGCAATGAAAGGAGGAGGGCTGTCCATGAACTTGACGCTGCCGATCTGCGGAGCATCCTTTCAGCTGACCAGCTTGCGCGAGGAATGATTGCTACCGTGAGCCGCGCTGTTTGCAGCGTTCTCGTCAGAGGAGAAACAACCACGACCTCGCAATCAAGTTGGTGGGCTGGCAGTAGCGTCATTCTGCCAGCATGCAGACGGAACAACCCCACCCATGCTCTTGAGTTCCTTCCTCAACTTCGCACACTGTTCGACACCCTTGGGGGTGAGTCCTGCGTCCCAGAATTTCCAGCCCGAATGTTCCTTCACAAAAAATTCAGGAGGGCACACCAACCATGCTCCAGAACCTCCTGCAAGTACAAAGAGCCCAGCTCATGCTCTCTCTCGGCGATGTTGTGGAACGCCTCAGCATGGCGGATAAAGTAGACCACCTTACATCTGACAACCATGTAACTCAAACAGTCAAGGATCGACGACTGAATGCCCATCACCTGCGTTCAAGGAAAATCGAGAAACCGAGATCTTCATTGTGGCTAAAAGCATAACTATCCGAGTCTGGGAAGCTACCCATCGACGGCATCCTGGATATTGGCACTCTCTTTGAAGCTTCCCTCAAACTGACTTCGCTGAGATCAAACAAAAGAATCACAATACACGCCCTCACACTCAAAGACCATGCAACCAACACCTGTCCTGTTGGGCTGGACCCTCAACTGGGCTGGAGCGGAACGAAGGCACATGATTTACCCCCGCGTTCCCTGGATCAGAGCATCAGATTTCAACTCCTTGACTGCACATCGCAGCGATGCGGAAGATACCTTCCACGACTGTGATGGAGGAGACAACAAATTGAAACAGAAGGATCAAATAGATCGGATGAGCCGGAGCCATCGACTCCCTAGCCTCTGAATCTGTCCGGCAAGACTGTGCCAAGATCATCCAGAGGCCCAAAGGGTCCCGAATGAGGATAAACACATGCTGTCGGAACAATCGTAAGAAGGATGATCTATGCTAAACATAATGATACATGATTTGTCAGACGAGTCCATTTTCGTTAATTGTAACAAAAGAAGCACACGCAAATCATCAAAACCTTAATTTGCACATCACAAGGGATGAAATGTCAACGATTAAGGGCAGTAATCACAGAAGAAATAGCAATCAAATATCAATCATATTGTGTGAATGTATCCTTTGCAACCAGGTACAGCACCAGCAGCTGTCATTCTACGAGCAGTACAGTGTATCCTCTCTTTCATCACTGTCTCTCGAACTCCCCCTTCCCTTCTTTCCTTCCATCCTTCAACAGTGTCACTCCCTCTCTCTGAGACTTCATGTTGTCCTTTCATCATCTCCTCTTTCCTGGCATCCTCCTTCCCACTCACTCCCGAGCGGCCATGAAAGAAGAAGGGCACATGACCACCCCCTTAATCCACCCCTTCCAAATCACACATACCCCTCCTTTTCTCAGCTAGGACCCATCATTTCCTGTGCACCCTGGAATCGCCAAACAACCACACCTGGTCCTGACCTCTAATAGTAAGACTTTAGAAGTTCCCCTCGTTATCAAATTTGATGTCCATCACCCCTACTCAAGAGTGCAAGTACCCGGTACTTTACCGTCATCGAATGCACCACGCCCACCCCGGCGATAGGAAGCCAAAACATTTTATATAAAAATTACCGGAATGGATTTAAATATAGATATAAGATTGATAAAATAGATATAAAGAATACTTCTACCAGAAAAATCTTTGTATAAATAACTTTTGATTTTTAAAAGTACTTTTATGTGTGAGCGACATCATTTTGCGACCCATACTCCCCCCGTCCCCCCTCAGACCTCATCACCCTCGCCCCCTTGTACCCTCATCCCCCATCATCACATTTTCTCATCGCCCTCATTCTTCATTATCCGACCCCCCCAGCAATATGACCCACCCCTAGCAACACGACAATCGACTACCCTACCTTTCCTGTGACTGCCTGTTTCTGTCCGCCTCCCATACTATCTGACCACCCCCACATACAATATCACTTGGACCCACCGTATTGATGAAAATGAACAAGCCTGGTCATGCTACCCCCGCCAGATTCAGGTACCCCACCCTACCCTCTGCTTCCTGGCCCCCCCTGCGCCATGTCCTCCCCTTCCTCGGATGATGCGCGTATCGCGACTTTCCCCTCCGCGTTTCGCCCTCGCTCGTCCAGGACATCTCAAGCCATGCCGTCGCCTCCCTCCTCCCTCACTTCCATCTTCCCTGGGGCCTCTTCATATCCTGTTGTTTCCCCTCGAGCTGCAACACATCGAGGGGAACGTGGCGAGCATCACAACTCAGCCAAGAAATCTCCCACGTCAAAGACGGCTAAGCATGAGAGGGGAAATCAGATACTGGTACATAATGATAGCAGTGATGACGAGGAACATGCTGAAAAACATCAAACTATAAACATCCATGAGGTTCGTTGTGACAAAACACTTCACTCTCGAATCACAGTTGTTTTCTCAGAGCGATTCAGCTGAAGCTTCAAGCAGTTTGCATAGTTCTGATCTCGATGCAAAATCAAGTGATAGCGAGAATGATGGCTCTTCGAGCCAGATGCATTCGGCTAGAGGAGACAGCGACCTGAACGTCATATCGTTTTCATCTGACAACGAAGGAGAGAGAGGAGCTTCCTCTTCGAAGATACCTATCAAAATGTCAGATACGGCGGATCAGGACGAGAGTGCTACCAAGGAAAGACGATCCGCCAGGCGATATTTCCAAGAAGAAGATTCATCGGTGAGCTTCACGCCCATTTATTCAATCTAAATGCGATTTGTGCTTCTGTATGTGCAATCTTAGATGTCATTGATGTTTTCATAGATAACATGCAGACATTGTGGTGGCATAGGACATTTTGCTCGAGATTGCGTCAATGAGAAGGTAGTGTTGATAAGACATTCTCCTATGTGCTATCGCTTATCATCGTTTTGCGTGTTGATGCCTTGACAGATACCAAAACCTTGTTTCCTTTGCGGCATCAAGGGACACAACGCACGAGATTGTGAAAATCAGCAGTGCTTCAAGGTGTCTTTACTCTCCTTTGCATGGCTCCATCAAGAGTACAGGATCCTTGACTTGCTTACAGTGTCGGAAGCCCGGTCACAGGATCTCGGAATGTCGCTTCCCACCGTACAGGGACGACACCTGTTTCAGGTGAAGTACTTCTCCCAGTCTACAGCGTCTGAGTAGGAGCGAAGGTGCGGGTCGATCCAACATTCACCTTACGACTGTCCCGACGCGATCCGATTTGATGGCATCATCAAGATGCCGTCGCGGTCCCAGAGAGTGGATCCATTACTCTCCACAGCATGGTCAGGTATCCCGCTGGATACAACAAGATCAGCGCTCTCCTCACCCTTCGTTCCCCTCGCAGGGATAAGAGGGAACAAAGATTTCTGGGGCATCGTAGGGAAACTACAGAGAAAACTGGGTTGCAAGAACGAGCAGGAGGTCAAACCAACCAAGATTAATTTGACAAAGGAAGCTGGCATGAAGCGTAAGCGGGACATGGACACTTCCCTGCCGAAATCTGTGCGTGAATGACAATTGAGCCCTGTGTATGCGCTGATAGAGTTGCCAGAGCGAGGAGGAGGAGGAGGAGGAGGAGGTGGAGGAGGAGGAGGAGGAGGAGGAGGAGGAGGAGGAGTCTGTTCCATTCCACCTTCATCAAACCAAGCGGTGAATTTGACTCATGAAACACTGAATGATGTTTGTTTGGTTCTTTTTTGACTCCTCTTTTACTTTTGCAGACGAAGATTGGAAGAAGAGGATGTCAGGAAGCCAAGTCCAAAAGCAAAACCGAAACTTGTAGATGCTAATCAATATCACAGGTTGTTATTTCCTTGTCTGAGTGTCTACTGTAATGTTTTTGGCAGGGGAAAGCTGATGGGAGACCATCACAATACACCATACATGGGGAGACGAGCTCGTCAGAAAGAGCGGAGGATACCTGTTGGAGGCAAGCTCGCGCTCCTCCTCGCACGTTGGACTGATTCACTTGACAGGAGGGAAGCAACATCACCAACCCGCAGTGCGAGGAAGAGGAAGGTAGATCGCAGTCAAACAAGGATCATGTGGAACTGATTGCTTCTATTTCTAGGCAAATGAAGCTTCAAGTGAGGCATTCAGAAAATGTCACGTTCAACAAGAAGAAACCAAATTTTCACCCTCTACAAAATCATCCTAGAGGCAGAAAGAATGGGAGATTTCACAACACAGGGTGGCGTTGACAGATCTCAGTAAAGCATGACAACAGTGTTTCGTATTAACTGTTTCTCACTCTCTCAGTCTGTCAATCTCTTACTTTGCTTGTCCTTTCCTGTCCTGCTATCGGGGTTCCTCTACCCATTTTCTACCTTCCTCCCGCTGTTTCCCTTCCCACTACCCACCCTCTGTATCACTCCTTCCTTTCATATCACCCCCATTACACATCATCAAATAACCCTACCCCCAATTATGACGAAGATGAATAGAGGCTTATACCCCCTAGTCAGCAACCGTGGTTATAGTACCCCACCTCATTGCTGACTACCCTCACCCTGTAGTTTCCCATCCCCGCTCCTCTTCCCTGGGCTGCTTTCTGATTTCTTCCTCCCTCGGTTCCTTCTCTCCCCTCCCCTCTCTCCCTTCCCCTTCTCCTCCCCCTCTTCTCTCCCTTCTCTCTCCTCCCTCCCATCTTCTGTCACCCTTCCTTGTCCATCTTCAGCTCCTCCGTCCCTCCTCGCCTTGTCTGTGTTGGCCACTCACCACGTGCTTGGACCTGCCTTTCATACTCGTCCTCGCCTCTTGTAACATCACATCATACGTTTAGACCGAAATATTCCTCCTTGTAGCCCAAATCTTGAAGATCCTCCTCCTCCTCCTCCTCCTCCCTCTCCCTTCCCTCAATCTTAGCTTCACCCATCATGGCGCGCCGATCACGGGTGGCATACATTCATGACCCAGAGGTCGGCCTGTTCTACTATGGCCCCTCTCACCCCATGAAGCCGCACAGGATGCAGGTGGCCCACCAGCTCATCCTCGGGTACGAGCTCCACCACAAGATGAGTTGCTACAGGCCCCATAAGGCGTCTCCTGCAGAGATGAGGAAATTCCACACGGAGGAATACATCGACTTCCTCCTCAAGATCACACCAGACAACATGCATGAGATGGCAGACAGGATGAAGCAGCACAACGTGGGGTTCGTGGGGCAGTACGACTGTCCTGTCTTCGATGGTATCTTCCCCTTCTGCCAGATCTTCACGGGATCTTCGCTGGACGGGGCAGCGAAGCTCATGGATGGGAGCGCAGACATTGCCATCAACTGGTCAGGAGGGCTTCATCATGCGAAGAGCGACGAGGCCTCGGGCTTCTGCTACATCAACGACATCGTTCTGGCCATCCTGGAGCTGCTCAAGTTCTTCCCTCGCGTCCTTTACATCGATATCGATGTGCATCATGGAGACGGAGTGGAGGAGGCGTTCATCAACACAGACAGAGTTATGACAGCCTCCTTCCACAAGTACGACGGCAACTTCTTCCCGCAGACTGGTGACGTCACAGACGTCGGGGAAGGGGCGGGGAAATACTGCTCTGTGAACGTGCCGCTGCACGATGGGATAGATGACAGCAGCTTCGAGCAGATCTTCAAGCCCATCATCCGAGAGATCATTGGGACCTACGACCCCAAGGCCATCGTCATGCAGTGCGGAGCTGACAGCCTGGCAGGGGACAGGCTGGGAGTGTTCAACCTCTCGGTCCATGCGCATGGCGAGTGCGTGTCGTTCCTCAAAGGGTTCAACATCCCGATGCTGGTGGTGGGGGGAGGCGGATACATCATCAGAAATGTGGCAAGATGCTGGGCATGGGAGACGGCGATCTTGACGGACTCGCAAGTCTCCAATGACCTTCCGTGGAATGATTACTGGGCTTACTTCGCGCCCTCCTACCAGCTCCATGCTGATTTACGGTGAGGGATGGGTGGGCTGGGAGGTTAGAGGGTGAACGCAGCACTAGAGAGATTGGAAGGTGGTGAGGGGAGGAAGTTTCTGTTGTTGGAGTCGTTGTGTTTTGACATCTTTGCTTCTTTTTCCTCCTCCCTCTTGTTCTCCTTCGTTTGCTCCCTTCCTCCCCTCCCTCCCTCCCTCCCTCCCTCCCTCCCTCCCTCCCTCCCTCCCTTCTGTCTTTTCCCTCTGATCAGCGGGAAGGATTGGACGTACTCGGAGAACCAAAACACGCGCGAGTACCTGGAGAACGTGAGGAATACGGTGCTGAAGAATCTGCGCTGCCTACAAGGAGCTCCTTCTGTGCAGATGCAGCAGCTTCCCCCTGCCCTCTACGTCGACATGGACAGTGAGGATGAGGACGAGCTGACTGATGACCAGAAGAGGGTGCGGGACCTCGAGCGGGCGATAGGTGAGATGGAGTTGGGATGGCGAGAGAGGGTGGAGGTGGAAGAGTTAGCAAGGGAGGGAGGGAGGGAGGGAGGGAGTGGAGATGAAACATGGATAGGCGAATAATGTTTGTGATTGTGCTCGGATGGTGGATAAAGTAGGCAGAAGAAGGATGGAGGAAGGGCAGGGTGAATGAAGGATCAGGGGGAGGTGAGAGTGTGGAGCAGGAGGGGGGCAGGAGTGGGGGACGAAATTGGTCACTTGTGCTGACGGGGGCGATCAGAACATCCTGGGGAGTACTTTCCTCCCGAGAAGTTCACGGTGAAGGATGCTGGACACGTTTCTGCGAGGATGGATGGGACAGGTGAGGAAGAGGAGGATTTCGTTTCTCCTCCTTGAGCTGACGAACCTGCAGGGATGAAGAGGGAGAGAGACTGGGAGGCAACAAGTTGACAGACGGGGGGAGGAAGGAATGTGAAGAGATGAATCAAGTAAAGCAGACAGATGATTTACTGGCGCTGGAAGGTGGCAGGGAATTTCTGTAGATAATGCAGATAAGGGAAGGAGTAGGAGCTGGTGGAGGAAGGCGGCTGGGGTGGTGGGGGGAAGGGGAGGGGGTTGTTGACGTAGCTCATAAGGCAACTCGTTGATAGAGCAGAAGCGTCGGGGCCCTTTTCCCTGCAAGCATCCTTGATTTCAACAAGGTAGCGAAGAGACGGGGGGTGGGTGGGTGGGAGGAAGTGAGTGACGGAGAAGGAGGGGTAGAAAAAGATAGGAAGAGGCAGACCAGTCTTCTTGTTGCGTTGATTGATCCACTGAGCGATGAGTCAGAGGAGATGTCCGTATGAGAAGCGGGTTGAAGAGGACAAGAAGAGGGAAGGAGAGGAAGGAGGCCGAGAAAGAGAAACTTGCCTGATGGAAGTAACAAGACCAAAATTTCTTCAACACACTCGTCATCCTTTCACAGCAAAGACGTTCAGCCTCTCACCGCATCTTGTTGGCTCGCATGCTCCTTCACAGCCCTCTGCTCCATCATCACTGGGAGCGGAGAGAAGGAGGAATAGGATGGTAGCAGCGATGCGGCATTGACGAGGATGTGGTGGTGAGTGTAGATGAGGACGAGAAGAGAAAGAGGAGGGAAGAGTGAAGGAGGACAGGCAGGAGCGATCCTTTACCTCCTCCTCTTCTCCTTCTTCGTGTCCAGGGTAACAAGTGACGCTGACGCATCCTCCCACCTGTTTGTGTCCTCTCAACACTGTGAAACGAAAGAAAAGCGAGAAGAACAGCACAAATCAGGACAAAGGGTGGTGGTGGTGGTGGTGGTGGTGGTGGTGGTGGTAGTGGTGGTGGCAGTGGTAGTGGGGGTGGTGGTGGCCTACTTTCAAGGCTCGCTGAGATGACTCGATGGTAGGGATAGTAACTTCGCTCGTCGTAATGATCGACTTATCCCCTCCTGCCCATCTCGTCAGCCCTCCCGCCTCCCAACCTCCCGCCTCTACCGCTTTCCTTCATTCTCCCTTCATCTACATCTATTCTCTTCACTTCTCCTCCCACCTTCTTACCACACCCTTGAACCTCTATCCGCTCCCCCGACTCCCTCTCCAATCACCTGGTAGGTAACCCAAGTTGAAAACCACCAACCTCACACTGTCCTCCTCCTGCGATCTGAGAACATCCAGGTGGCTCTTCCTCCTCCACTCCACCACCACTGTCACGTCCTCCCCTCCTTCTCCCCTCCCCGAGCAGACCCAGACGTCCTCGCTCCTCTCCTCGATCGACATGTCCAGCTCCTCCTTCACCAGCTTCTTCGATCGCTCGAGAGCCACTTGTTGGATGTCACAGGTGACGACTTCTCCTCCTCCTCCTCTAGCGACGCATCGGATGAGATGCAGCGTGTCATAGCTGCGAGAGAAACTGATGAGAAGGAGAGGAGGAGAGGAGGAGAAGAATGAGCGCGGCAGAGGACAGGAAGGCAAAGCTAGAGAAAGAGGCAAGTCGGGAACGGATGCGAGAGGACGGAGAAGGGGGAGGGGGAGGGGGAGGGGGGAAAGGCGAAGGAGGAGGAGGACGAGGAGGAGGACGAGGAGGTAGTGGTGGTGGTGGTGGATGCGAGAATTTCCCACCCGTTCCCACAAGTCGCATCGATCACTCTGTCGCCTGCACGGATGATTGACTTCCAGTACGTGTGGGCAATGTCGGTATGAGGATGAAGAACAATCTGATGCTCAGGTCAAAGAATTCCTCCACCACAACACGCTCCTGCTCCCGTTGCTCCCGCTACTGCTCCCGCTACTGCTCCCGCTACTGCTCCCGCTACTGCTCCCGCTACTGCTCCCGCTACTGCTCCCGCTACTGCTCCTGCTCCCAACTTCTAATGCCCTTCACTGCATCTCCTCACCCCCATCCGCATAAATTCGATGAAGTTGTTTCGTTCCTCTTTCCTTTCCTTCTCCTTACCGTGTCTGGGATCGGGTGTCCATTCCACTGCCGCACTGGAGGAAGAGGAGGAGAATTTGCTGGGGAAGAGAGAGATATCTGCGACGTTGAAGAACAACTTCTGTATGGTATGGAGATTAGCCCTGAATCCTCCCTCTGCCCCCCCTTCCCCCCACCCTTCGCAGCTCCCTCCTCTCGGTCCTCCTCCTACCTCGCAGTCCTCAATACTCGGCTCCAATTTCTCCTCTCTGGGGCGCAAACACTCCTTCCCTGTCTCGCCAGGAGGGCTGGAAGTTTGCGAGAGCATGCGAAACTGACAGCAAGATTAGCATCATGCTTAACTTTCTCTGAACAGGTGAGAGCATAGAAGACATCTCACCCCAATGATTCTTCACACACGGCAATTCCCACAGCGTAGAAAGCTGGACACATCGGACGATCAGATTGTATCCCAACGAACTGATATGCCGAGGCATTTTGTCTCCCCCCCGGCCTGCTCCTGCTCCTGCTCCTGCTCCTGCTCCTGCTCCTGCTCCTGCTCCTGCTCCTGCTCCTGCTCCTGCTCCTGCTCCTGCTCCTGCTCCTGCTCCTGCTCCTGCTCCTGCTCCTGCTCCTGCTCCTGCTCCTGCTCCTGCTCCTGCTCCTGCTCCTGCTCCTGCTCCTGCTCCTGCTCCTGCTCCTGCTCCTCCATCGCTGCCGCCATCTACTCTCCCTTGTATACCTGCCATGGCCGCTAGGTGCTTGGCCGCCATTCCTTGTTTTAACTAAACGTTTACTCAATATTCTTTGAGTAATTTATTTCGGTTACATAATAATTCCATTGGTACTTTCAAAATAACTTCAAATTTGAAAAATGCTTGGAAAAATTGGGAAATACAGAGAGAGCACTTCTGAACTCAAAAAGAACAATCTCCCTTGCTGCTGGTGGGGTGTAATTGACGACCACCCACAGAGCAACTTTGAGTACCCCTACTTTAAACTAAAATTTATCTTATTTGGAAAGGTAGGGTAATCGAATTTAGGGGTACGGAGGAACATGAAGCATTGTAGGTGACAGGGGGTGGTAGGGTATTTCCGGGCGAAAATGGCACCAAGGAAACGAACAGTAGGATTGAAAGGAGGAGAAGGAACGAGAGAAGGAGTCACGAGATGGAGAGCATGTGGTGAACAAATGCAACAGAGATTGTGCCAGAAAAGGACTGAGAGCTCATAGAGAAGTAGCTGGGCGCAGATGCGTGTGCATGTAATGTAAGAAAGCACAAGACGTAGAGAAATTGCATGTGAATGGAGCACAAAGTTTGCAGCAGCATCTAACAGCATGCACAGGTGCTGGAATATTGTGAGCTCGCCTGTGCCAACAAGTCCCGCATCTCCCAATATTTCGTTCTTCTCCATGGTTAGAAGTTCAGTTCGTCATATCAGCATAGACTTGAACACTTGAAGCTCCCCTGCAAGGAAAGTCCAGCTTCACCAATGGCTGTCAAGGACAGCTGCAGCTGTGTCCATCGTAAGGCTCGCACCCCCCTTGACAAGATCTCGCTGGATGATGAGGAACGGAAGGTCTCGCTGGATAAAGGCAGTGCTCAAGCAGTCAAGCAGGGAGTGCTCGTGAAGCAGGGCAATAGGTGGCGGAAGGTATGGAACGAGCGATATGTCATCCTCGACCACAAATCTCTGCGATACTACGCGTCAGGAGCGCAGGACGGTGCGCCTCGAGGAAAGATCCACCTCGGGCCAAGGACGACTGTGTGCAAGCTCGACGGCGGCAAGGCTCCGAGGATCAGAGGAGCAGGGTTGGACTGGAAGGGAGTGCAGGTGGGGCACGGCATGCCCTTCTGCTTTCAGATCACAACAGATTTGAACGAGAGCTTCCTGTTTCAGGCCCTGTCGGACAATGACAGGAACAACTGGATCCAGGCGATTCAACAGTGTTTGGATGGCTTGGCCGTCAATGGGGTTGAGCGAGAGACAGCAAAGGGCAAGAAGAGAAAGGAAGAGTTCGACAGCCTACCTTGTAAGATCGTCCTTGGGGATGACGACGATATCATCTCAGGAGGCTTCTTGTCCGAGGGGTTGGAGAAACAGATCAAAAGCGCCCTGCAGAAGAAATCAGACGTGCTCAACAAGTCAGACCCAGCTGCCAAGAACAAGGGCAGATCGCAAGGGAAGGCCGAGGAGATTGTGGATGAGCGGAGAGAGCCGCCGACCACCATCGACGACAGAGGACTCGGTTCGGTAGGAGGGCTCCCTGGCAAGGCGAGGAACTTCACTCTCTGTGGGATCCGGTCAGGTTGCATGTCAAAGGAAGGCGGGTCGTCCAGCTGGTTTCCCCTCTGCGATCGAAATCCTCCGACCACCTACGAGAGCAGCAGCCCTCAGAACTCTTCGCCTGAAGCTCATCCGGTCTGTCCTCCTGCTGACGTTGCCAGCAGTGACCCTCCCCACCCGCAGGATGCTTTCCCTCTTAGCCCGAGGAGCGCAGGGGATAGGAAGCAGGATGCAGAGGCTACCAGGCAGTACCAGGTAGGTGGCCTGAGAGATGTTTCTGCTCTTGTGTGAGAGACTCGCACAGGTTGGAACCACCGACGTGCAAAGGAAGACAAAAGCGATTTTATCTAAGAACGTCCCGAAACCTCAGTTTACCAAGAAGTCGAAAGAGTCGAAGGAACGCAAGGCAGATATGGAGAACTCCTCGCCCATCTTGAAGGTCCTCGACAACCATGGCAACAGAAAGGTGTCGCCAACTGTCTTCCCTCTAAGTTCTCACCCACCTGCTAGATCGCCGAAGCAATCTACGAGTTCAAGGGGGAGGAGACTGACGAGATCGACCTGGAGATCGGTAAAGTTGCTGAACACGATGACATGAAGCTTAACCCTGGTATGTCAGGCGACAAAGTTGCCATCATCGAAGAGTTCGACGATGGTTGGTGTCAGGTCCGTACTCTATCACTGACTGCTCCTATCTCCCTACCTCTCCACTGTCTGTCCCCTTTCCCCTACCTCAATTCTCCCTCTTCCTGCCTTCCCTCCCGGCTCACTGTCATTTCCCCTACACAGATCCAACTGCTCGGTCCGGGTGCCAAGAGAGCGAAGGAGCTCGATGCCATGATGAAGGTCCTGTTCAGGAGCATGTCTAACACCCGTCCTCACGCGTGGGCAGGAGGGGAAACACGAGGAGATCGCGGGGTGGAGGAAGAAAGGGATTGTGCCGAGAAGCTACTTGCAGATCATCAACCCTGACATGCCCAACGAGCCGCACGCGGGGCATGAGGTGAGGCCACCGGGTGCTCTGCAACCTCGTCGCAGGCTAACCTCCTCCCCTCCAGAATGAATCCGCACAGAACGTCTCTGCGTCAGTGTTGAGTGACAGCAAGACGGAGGAGCATGTGAGCTCTTCTAGGTAGTTGGACTTGGCGTGCAAATGTCTCTCCTCCTTACGATCTGCAGCGGTGCGGAATCTCCCAAGGAAGACCGTCATGGTGATCTCCCGCCTACAATTCTTCGGCGCCATGACGAGACAAAGGTAATTCGTGCATGCGACCTTGACGATGTTGTGGCATGATCATAATGAAAGGAGGCGACAACACCGAATGACAGTGTCGTGAAGAACAACCCTCAGACGAACGGAACGAAGTCGATAGTGTTTGATGTACAGGACGAAGAGGAGACATCTGGATGCTGTGTGAGGTGCTTCTCTTTCAAGAAGCCGAAGAATGTTTTGTGAGAAATGTACATGACAACAAGTGAGGAGAGGAATGAACAGACTATTCTTTGCTGTCCTCCCTCCTCACTACTTCCTCCTCCTCCTCCTCCTCCTCCTCCTCCTCCTCCTCCTCCTCCTCCTCCCTCCCATTCTCTCAGCTCTGCGCTCGACCAGCCTCAATTTTTCATGCCCTCACCCACCCCTTCTAACCCACTGATAATGGAGGGGGTGGGTCATGGACCCTCATGAACTAAAAGGACGGGGTGGGTCCTTTAGAACTCTGACGACTGAGGGGGTGGGGAGAATTTGTGTCGGTGGGGTAGATCGTTGACACGGGTGGGTCATTATGATATGAGGTAGGGGTGGTACATAATTTTTGTGCACCCATAGTTTTGACTGAAAACAGACCCCATCCATGAGGGATTTGCCTCACCCCCTCATCAACAGGGGGGTCCGACTGCTGGAAATAGGGTGGGGTGAAGGTGGGTGTGTGGTGGCTTGCCGAGGTAGTGAAAAATGCGATAAGCGATGCGCTGAAATAGGAGAGGAGGGAAGGGGAGGGAGGGGAGCAGGGGAGGGAGAGGAGGAGAGGATAGGAGAGGAGAGGATGTGAGAAGAGGACAGAAGAGTGAAGGAGAATGAGAGCCAGGCAAACAAGCAGAAGCGAAATGCAGCAGGGAGAAAACGCCGGAGCAAGTATTTGAAAAATCAGAAGAGGAGCATGAGTGGCGAAAGGAAAGATCAAGACACAGAAGGGCGAGAGAAGAGGATGAATGAAAAAGAGAGACAGAAGAGACGAGGAGAAGTTGGTAGCAGAGCATGTTCATTCGAGAAGAGCACCACAAGAATCTTGAACTGGGGACGCATGTTGTGAAGGAAATGTGATTAGACGCAAGGAGATCGGAACGACGGGGTTGAAGGAGGGAATGATATAAAACCTCAAGTTACTTCACTCGAACGACAACGCACCAGGGCACGCATGCTATGCAACAATCCGATGCCTTCGATAGATTGCATTGGAACAAATGCACCCCCCAGTATGAATTCATACAACCTGACCCAACGCTACTGCTACTTTCATGGTTTGAATGGTTTCCCGTTTTGATTGCCACTGGTGTGCAGGATGAGAAGAAGAGGATTTGGAGGAGGTGGTGGTGGTGGTGGAGGAGGAAGCTTTCGCAACCGAGGAGGAGGTATGCAATCCCCACCCCCACTCCAACCCCCTCCAGCCCATCCACACCCCTCGCGGTTGGCTTCTCATCGAGCGTAGGTGGAGGACGGGACCAATCTGTGAGCTCGCTGATAGACTTCATGTCCTCCATCGGGTCGATGTCGATGCAGGTGCGCGCCCGTCCCTGCACGTGACTCAGGTGGAGTCGTGCTAAAGATCTGCAGGTCGACAGCGACGATCTCAAGTCGGCCCTTCAGAGAGCTGGGCACCTGCTGAAGCAGTTCATCCAGGACGACTCGCAGGCGAGCATTCTGATCCACAACGGCGCGAAAGGATTGTCGGTGTGGTTGGAGGCGCCTTCCGACGCGGACATCAAGAACAGTTTCTCCTTCATCAAGAAAGATGGAGCCCGTCCTGACCCTTCGAAGTGATCCTCCTCCTCCTCCTCCTCCTCC
>NW_005434631.1:197584-244028 GCF_000315625.1 Guillardia theta CCMP2712
CTACCTCCTCCTCGTCGTCATCATCATCATCATCATCATCATCATCATCATCATCATCATCACTTTCCTCGTAAGCCCCCCGCTTCACCCAACTCCTGTCTTAGCCTGCACCAACCCCTCCTCCCCTGCCAGCTTTCCTGTCACTCTCTCCCCTCGCTTCGACTGCATGGCACTGATTTTCACGTTCAGATTTTGGGGGCTATCGCTGTCGTCCATGTCTGGAGTGCCGCAGGGCATGAAAGTTCTCACTGAAGAAGAAACTGAAAACTCCCTCAAGGTCAAATATAAGATCCCGACTCCTCACCTCTCCTCTGCTCCCCTCTGCTCCCCTCTCCTCGTTTCTCCTCCTGTCCTTTCATTGCTAAAATGTGCATGGTTAACAGGAGGCAGTAGTTGCTCCGTCTGTTGCTCCCCCTCCTTCCCCCTCCGTCGCCCTCCATCGCTCGAGCTCAGAAAATTTTGGCGAAGCCTGGGGATCATCCGCGCCGCCGCCTCCGACTATCCACAGATCTGTGTCAGAGCCCGTGTTCAACGAGGTTCTCCCTCCTTATCCTCCTCCCTCTCTCCCGCTCTCGCTCTCGTTTCCTCTCCCCTCTCCTCCTCCCTTCTTCCTCTCTATCCCCTTTCTCTTCCCCTGTACCTCCATGTTCCCTTTCCTGTTCTTGCTTACTCTCTCCCTTCCTCCCTTGTCCCGTTTCAAGGCTTCCGCTACCCCCCACCCCCCCCGCATCCTCTGCTACTCCTGGGCATCATCCTCACGTGGTCTCCAGGAGCCGCGAGCGAAGGAGAAGCCGCAGGAAGTCAAGCGAGAGAAGCCGGCGAGGCCCGAGTTCGAGGGCACGTGGGCAGGTAGGCAGGGCCCTGGCCTCTTAGCGCATCTGACGGTCTGGCATGACAGACGAGTCGGACGATGACGGTCATTTTCTCGCAAAGCTCCCGGAGCTGCCGGAGATCAGCAAGCGAGAGGCTTCTGCTGAGGACGAGCAAAGGATGGGAGGGGAGCAGGCAAGCAGGACAAGCCAACAGGACAGGGGAGAAGCAGCAGATGAGGCGGACGAGGGCAGGCAAGGCAATCGAGATCGCAGGAGGAGAGACACACGCAAGGTGAGGAAGGAAGACGAGGAGAAGGAGGAGGAGGAGGAGGAGGAAAAGAAACGAGACAGAAACGGTGGATGCAGAACTTGAGTTGTGATGTTTGCCTGGCAGAGGAACGACGAGCAGCCAATGCGCGAGAGGAACGATTTTCAACCCAACGAGTCTCGCGGTTCGCATGCTCCTGGCCAGTGCCCTCCATGACGTGGCGTGCAGGAAGGGGAGGAGCAGACCGCGCGAGACGTCCACCACCAGCGAGGAGAGAGCAGAGCGACTACTCGAGCAAAGAGTCCGAGACAAGACCGATGCACACGGGAGGATCGTGGCAGGCGATGAGAGCAGCGGGAAGGTTCACGTCTCCAATTCCCACTCTGTCTCCTTCCCATTCCTACTTCCCTCCCCTTCATGCTTCCCTTCCTCTTCTCCACTTCTCTTGCTCCCTCCCCTGTCGCCCTCCTCCTTCCGTCCTATTCCTCGTTCCTCACCTTCTCCGCTCATCCCCTTGTCAGGTACATCCCCCCTGCCAGGCAGAACTACTACGAGGACCCTCGAGTCGCATCGCATGCAGAGAGGAACGGGCAGGACGGAAACGGGCTGAGGGTCACGGCGACCTCAGACGGCAGCAGACGCGTCATCTCCTCTCAAGCTAACCAGGGGAGGCAGAACCGCACGAGAGGTAAAGATCCGCCCTTTCCTCCCCTCCCGCCTTGACTCCTATCCCCGAGTTCTTATTTTCCCCGTCGCCAACCTCCTCTCCCTCACCTTCCCCGTCTCCTCCCTCTCGCTCTCCTCTTCCTCCATCTCTCCTCTCCTGATCTCTTGCTTACTCACTCGCGCCTGCCAGACGACGAAGGATTTACCGTGCGAGTCGACGAGAACGGAAGCCGGAGGGTCGGGGGAAGAGGCCGAGGGCGGGGGCGGGGGCGCCAGAGTTATGGAGGAGGAAATTTTAGAGGGGAGGGAGAGGAGAGAGAATGACAACAGTCTGAGCCTAGACAGGAGAATAAACAACTTTCACAAGAATAATCTCTGCTGTACAACGAATATCGAAACAATGACGACGACGATGACGACGACGTCAACAATCCCAACATGTCTGACTCACCAAGTTGGCTCCGGCCGGAGCATCTCACAGCTAATATACAACGAGGTCGCCCCCCTCTACCATTGAGCTACCTCGTACTCCTTCTATCTTCTCCCTCTTGTTTGCTGTTGTGAGCCCTATCCTCCCTCCCTACCGCTTGTACCGCCCGGACGCAAGAATCTGCCATGGAGGGTGAGCGACTTGGCTGTCAACCCTCTACCTCCTACCATGGATGCGAAGTGATTGACGACACTCTTGTTGGACAGCAAGTCTTCGATGTGCCAGCTCGCCCGCCACCTCCACAAGTGGTCGGTCCCCGGGAAGTTGATCTGATCGCTCTGCGACAAGTTAGCACAGGGGCGAAGGAGACAGACGAAAGCAAGGAAAAGAACAAGGCGGAATTGGGAAGGGGCCCAGGAGGAGGAGGAGTGTAGAATAGGAGGATCAGGCCCTCGCCTTGGGATCCTTCGTCACCGTGGCGGCGCAAGTATCCAGAAGGTCTTGCAGGGGAAGGACCGCGAGCTGTCAGGCATGTCAGCCTACGCATCGCCTCTTATCTCAGCCATCACAATCGAAGGGCTTGCAAGGATCGACTGCACGATTTGCTTGGCAACAGGGGGTGAGCACTTGAGAGGAGCTGGCCCGGTGCAGCCAAAGCTCCTCCACATCTCATCGCGGCTGCTAGCTGGGAGAGAATCCCACCAGCTGGAAAAAAATGTCAAACATACGTCGAAGCAAGGAGAGCGAAAGGTAGGAGCAGGACGAGAGCACAAGAGAGCGGGAGGACGCAGCGTACCAAGCGAGAGTGGACATGTCGTGAGTCGACGTGGAGGCAACAGACAGGTAGGGATACTCCGACGTTGGGCCTCCAGTGACGCGAGGAATCCTCAGCCCCTGCTCTCTGTCACTCGATGAGAAAAGCGCGAAGATCTTCGAACCGGTATTGACATGTCGGAGAGAACACGAGGAAGGCACGCCGGTCCAGGTCCCATATCTTCACCGCATAGCAGCATGTTTGACGCAGCCTGCTCCTCGTCAGGAGACGGAAGGAAGCTATTTCAGTATCTCCAAACCAGCAGGTGGCGGAGGCTTTCCCTTGCTGTGGCTTCACATAGATCCTCCTGCAAATTGATCAACATCGCCAACTTTCGCTTCACGGAATCGAGTCGTGTACCTGCCTCCAGGAGAAATACGCATCATGCAGCTCCTTGAGCTTGATCTGACAGCAGAAACTAAGGACAACACACCCCAGCATCCAACTCTATTCTTTAATCCTGACCTGCCAATCATGCCCCAGCTCCGCGAATGAGTCGGTATCCCACATCCTGGGTCCAAACTCAGACACTGGAGAGCTCAATCAGGAATCTTACTTGTATCGAGGGTAGAAACGATCGTCTGGGAATTTCTCATCCCTTATGAGACATCTGTCATCAACAGTGAGGAGGTCTGGCACAAGGAAACGGTAGAGACAATGCACCGATCGTTCAAAAACAAGATGAGTGCGTGCAGAACAGCCTGTCTCGTCATCCCCTGCACTTGGACAGGGTCTCTCTCCTAGTACATCACGTCACCAGAAGGACGAATATTAGTAGGAGAACACAGACTCACCATCGCATCCTGAAGTGCCTTCTCTGTGTCAAGGCCAGGCTTGAAGCTATAGGTTCCTATCCATTTACGTCAGTGTCGTTGTGTCATGATCAAGACCGAGCAAGATACCATGTAGCCCTTGCGAGAAGAAGCGACGCACAACATTTTCCCAGTCTTTGCCGAACCTGAAAGAAGGAGAGAAGGGCAAGAAATTATGACAAGTTCACAAAAACAAACATCACAAAGAGATGGATGCTTTGATACCTTCGTTCCAACAGATGCGATCGAACGTACGGCTGAGTCAAGCGCTGCCTATCCCATAAACCCTACAAACAGAGCTTGAGTCCGGTATTGATACTCAATTGCTATGAGACCTTAGAGTCCAACTCTTCCTTCGTGATGGGGTGGCTGGGACTGTCACAAAGAGTAAGGCAAGCATGCCCAGACGGTTGAAGGGCCATTACAAGTAATGTCCTCCGAGCCCAGTCACTGCATGAGCTGGTAGATCCCAGAAACGGAAGAATCCCAATATGTGGTCTGAAAGCATTATCAGGACATCAAAATTCCAGCAAGGATTTCAGTCACCAAGGCGGACAGAGTGGAAGTACATGTTCATGCTCCTGTGCATTGCGGTGAGTTGCATGCCATCACTATTTCGTGCCTGCACCGCAGTCTCGCTCTCCACCAAGAAAATCCATCCCTCATCATCTTTTCCCAGTCATAAGCCGGGAAGTTCCAGTTCTGCGGTACACAGATTGAGTCTCGATCTCAAGTCTTGTAAACAGATTTCGACCTGCCCCAACTCTGTGAAGGCATCTGGCGGTGCTCCCATCCGCTTGTCTAATCTGAATAATTCTACAGATAAGGAAATCAGTCCGAAGGCAAAGACAATTCTATTTGTCCTGATACCTGGCCTTGACCAAATATCCACACCATTTCGAGAAACACCAATCGGCAAATCGCCTATCAAGGCTACCCCTTTCTTCGCAGCATATCTGCAACAATCGTGAACGTGTGCAATAAGCTACACAAATCTCAATTCGACCGGCTTGCGTCCAAGAATTGCTTGTGCAAGTGATATTGAACCCAATACCAATATCTGACAATTGGGTCAGGTAAACTAAGATACTCATGGACAGAATGATCTACCTGCAAGCGTTGTACTTGTTTCCTCCTGGACTTGAAAGAGCATCCATCTAGAATACAAAATCACTCACTTCAACTATCGAAAGATCGAAATCATCAACCTGTGCAAATGATAGCCTGCCCATCTCGCCCCATTGTGATGGATCACTCACACCATACATGTCCCTTGTTGTGCGTCAATACAGCTACATACCAATTTGAGCAGGCAAAACCTCAGAACACAATATAGCGCATAGGGTTTGAGCCAGTATCCCTGGAATTGCAAGGTGACATCCCATCCATTGATGTATGGATCTAGATTTAAATCGGTCACCTGATCCAACACAAAGTCTGCGAATTCTTCAGACTCCACAACTCTCTTTCCAGAAGCTTCATAGGCCATTCGTAGGAGGCGAAGTTTGGCTGTCATAACCTTCTCATAGTCCAGCGGCTCGCTGGAGGTATATATCAGTCAGGTAGTCATTCTAGTGTATGTAGAAATACAGCAATGTCGATCCGCAACTCTCGTCCACAACTGTCTGATTGCTGCCCTCATTCATTGACTTGACGGTATCTTGTATTTCCCGCAAGACTGTAAAACGCAAGATTTTAAATGCATGTTCTCGGCGGCCAATAAATCATCACCATCCAAAGGAAGATCTGGCAAGCTCTGAAGCCTCAGATACAACGGATGTAATGCATGCACAGAGACGGAGGAATACGGCGAGCTGAAAACACTGCTTCAGCACAGGACATCAGCTTTTGCACGACACAACAACCTGTCCTCCCAGGTAGCATGTGCGTGCGCAGTGGTATCTGTCAAAGGAAGCAGTTGCACAGAGTTGAGCCCAACCTATTAGCATCGTGTCATGCAAAAATCATGGGAGCAAATGATCACTTTGTCGCAGAAATCCACGAGCAACTTGATGTCTTCAAACTCTCCAGTTCCCATTCCACTGCACAGATACATCTCAATCAGCCACCGTCTAAGCAACAAAAGCGGGAATATCGACCTTCGTGACCGTAGGGAGAAGAGTGGAAGACTGACTCCTGTTCCCCGAAAGCGGTCTGCCTTTTCAACAGGCCATCTAAATCAAGTATCTCAACGAAATGCATATGTTGGAAACACTCATTACCGATCGGTTGTAGCTTCATCCCGCACTGATACAACGTACTTGCTATTTCGAATACCCTCCTGTTGAATCAAAATCACTCAGCCTCTCGGTTGCCGTGCAGATAAGCATCAAAGACCTGCTGCAATATCCCAACTGGGCGACCAAGCCACCGAGGAGCTCCAGATTCTCTGTAGTATTTGTATAGATCACGAATCGAGAGCTTGACCCAGCAATCTCAGCATCATACCTATCCACTATTTCTCCGTTGGTAAGATTGACCACGACATATTTGTACTGCAAAACATTCAGAAACAAGCAACAATCAAAGAGACTGATGACACCTGTGCAGGAAGAAGCTGGGTAGGGGCTTCAAGATCAAGTTCCCACGACTACAGGACAATTCAGTATGGGGCCAAATTGAAAGAATATATGCATACGGGAAATCTTGCACATGACATGACAGCGACATCCTTTAGAAGTGCCTGACACGAAATCTGGTCAGGAAAATTGTGTCCGCTTCAGTGCGAACGGTTACCGCACTCTCTACAGCCATCGCACAACCCAATGGAACTCTTGTCCGCTCAACATTCAAATGAAAATTTGTGATTGCAGCCTTCACAAGCAAAATTTACGAAGATCAATCACAAAGACCGCAGGAATACCCTCTTCTCCCCGTCTTGAGGCTCAGCATGTTTCATCACATCCGCAGCATGTTTGACCTGCAGACATTTTGAACAAATGTTCAACCAGGACGGTGTAAGAGATACGACCTTCCCATCTAAAATTGCCTCTTCTACGGCATCCAACCGGCCCTGACCATAAACCACTTGTGCAATGGCATCTGCCAAAAAGTCAAAACAGTTGTACTCAATATTTCCCCAAGTACCTGTCCTGAGCACCCAGTCTTCTCCGTTTTGGCGACTCACACGCCATTGATCTCGAACCTAGCAGGTTATAAGGATTCGAATCAATATTCCAATAGATGTAACCTCAAGCTGCATTGGTTCTTGACGGCTGGCAGCCTGCAGAAAACCAATATTTGAATATTTGAATGTAGAGAATCGATCTGGTTCGTTACCTCAGACAGCGACGACGAAGAGCCAGCACTGCCCACGGCTAACAAGCCCCTCCTCCTATAACAATTGAGCATCAGAAACAATAACTGATCAAAAAAGTTTTGCAATTCATTGCCTGTTGGAGCTCTGTCTCACTAAGTCATCGATATCGAGGTATCTGCCATAACGAATCCCCCCTTCGACAAGTGGCTCGCCTTTCTCTCGGACTAGTGCATAGCGATAAGATAGTCCAGTTGGGGCAGGATGCATTACAGTGACGTATTCCCAATCCCCGTTCGCAATGTAGCGCATAACTTTGCCTTTGCCCATCGCAATGGCTCTTCTTGTCTCTGCTTCCGAAGGATTTGATATTCCACCCAGCTCATCTGTCGAGCCAACGATGATTACATTTTCTCCCCATCTTGTAGAGTAATTGATTCGAAATTTCACTGCAATCTTCATCCCTGTCGTGATGGGGCGGTTTCCTGGCACAGAAGACATCACTCTCATTTTTGAAGAAACATCCAGCAGTGTAGAATCCGTTTCACTCCCGGTGGAATCTCCCACACCCGACTCGCTTCGAGCTCTCGGAGTTTTAGATACAGCAAGATCTCCGCCACGTATTGTCAGTCTTAGCTGCATGTCCATTGGATCTTCTGGGGTTCTACTTCTCGCCGGCGATGGCTCCCTTGATGGTGCGGATGGAATCGTTGGACCAAGCAAAGGTGCAATGCAAGGAAAAGTAATGCAGTCTGTGACTGATATTGTTGTAGATAGAATCAGTATCGTCACCAACACGAGCCGACGTATGTCAAACATCCTGGGAATTCTATAGTGGGTCATATTCCCAGAAATAAAGACAGGTTTCACGGTTAGAAGCATTAATGTCCCGGGAATCGAGTGCATACACTGTTTGAGGTAATTAGAGAGATATCTTGAACGGAATGGAGCCGATTAAACTCCTGCATCCCGGCCAAATTCTCGTGAACGAGAGAATGTCCTCTACAACCGAAGCATGGCACTGAGATGCCAAGTCGTCCTCGTGGATGTTGAGTTCCAACAATGAATCTTTGCAGGAGTATTTATACCGATTTGAATCAACACAATCAGTTGAAACTCGTGCCTATATTCTTGGGCTTTGCCTGCATCAAACGGATCAATGAATGAAAACAGAGGCATCAAACACCAGTAATATCTTTCATGTTGAAGGCATCAAGCATGGCCAACAAATGGCTTCTAAAGCAGCAGACTTTCGTACATATAGATATAGATGAAAAGATGCAATCAATGGATTAATCACTGCTTGTGTACTGGCAGTGTGGTCCTAAACTGATGCTCTGGAATTCATGAAAGTCATGGTCCGCTCATAAGAGAGTAAGCTTGCCGACTCTACTCACAATACAAATGTCAACAAACCATCATATACTCCAGTTTCAAATCTATTGCTATCGATGCACAGGAGAGTCCGGAGATCGTGCTCTCCTGACTCATGTTACATATGATCATCTACATGGGCACTGAAGCTCTCTTCACTCCAATAGCAACCAGAACCAAAGAAACACACCCTATAACTGATTTTTCGCACAAGCAACATCACTTCAAACAACATCATGGAATGTTTGTCTCTTTCTGTTGTCTTTCTGCATGCTTTGCTGCATGTGCAAGCGCAATGAGGTCATCACCCCCAACGCGGCATGAAGGTTCCGCCCCACGGTTTTATCAATTTTTAAGACCCACGAATAAAGGTACTCTTGCTGGTACTAAAATTAAAATATAAATGGTTATGTTTTTTCTCTATCAAACCTCGATCTCCAGCTTACACGTACATAATTAAAATGAGATTGTTTTATAAAGTCCTCTGATCGGTATTATTCGTACCTGAATTGTACGGTGAAGGGGCGGAGCAGCTAAAAGTTTGCTAGGATCTGGTTTTATTCTTGTACGGAGTCACTTTTATATTTGAGAGGTGGACGGTTGAAAATACCTAACAAATTGTTTTAGGCTGTTTGTAAATCTTGTTTTCAATTTGAGTACCTAGACAAGGCTAAAACAATATAAATGTCTTTTTAGACATTTTTGAGCCTTAATAGCGGAGCCTTTAATATATAATAAGATTCTGGGGCGGACCGGGTAGAAGATGGAAATATTGTGGGGTGATCACCACACCCCTACCCAACCATTCCGAACCCTACCCTGGATCTGTCCGATTATAGGTATAGAGTCAACCCCTTTTATATACTACCCTCTTTGGAGAATTGTTGCGTACCGGTGTTGATATACTACCCCACCTTTGACAAATGGTTGCCACTCTAAAACTTGTTGTAAGAACACGATAGATACTGATCATGTGGTACATTCTTAAAACTAATTAGCAATATTAAAAACAAATGTTTTAAGATAATCAATTCATAAAATGCTTTTATTCCGCCTTTCACTCTCTCCCAGGGGCACAAAACCTAGTCACCCTGGCGAGGTCAGTACCCCACCCATCCTTCAGTATCCTACCCCCCTTTCTTCTATCCTTTATACCCCCTTCATCCCTCCGTCAATTACCCTACCCCAGTGATAGAATTACCCACCCTAAAATGATGACCCACCAGACTTTGTTGACATATAATAGATATAATAATGGCTTACATCGCCCGTACGATCACTTCTTTAAATGTATTATGGGCTCGCCCGACCACCCCGTACCCCGTCATAATGAATGGAGGACCCCTACCCCCAGATCTCCACACACGTTGAATGTGGTCTACCGGCTACCGTGGATGCCATTGTGATCCACCGGCTTTCGCGGCTTCAACACGTAAAAGTTCCATGGGATCATGGGACAGTTTGCGGGCACCTCGGAGCAGGGGCGGGGGCGGGGGCGGGGGCAGGGGCAGGGGCAGGGGCAGGGGCAGGGGCAGGGGCAGGGGCAGGGGCAGGGGCAGGAGCAGGAGCAGGAGCAGGAGCAGGAGCAGAAAGAGATTGTGGAAAGTGAGGTGTAGACCAGAAAATGATACTAGAGCAACGATTAGATCCACGACAGCAAACGACGAAACAAGAGCAGGAGACGCGAGCAAGCGCAATCGCTACAAGAAGCAATTGATCGGAACGAGGCTAACGGTAGAGAATAGGTGATGTAGAGTGCTGCAGAGGATTTGAAATTTTCCTTTGATTGCGAGACGCAAAAGGACAAGGGAACATTGGAGATTGAAGAATAGCTCCAAGAAAGGAAGAAACGATAGAAAGAAAAAACGCGCATGACTAGATTGGTTGTTAGAGCTTTGTGTGTCAATTCATCTGTCAAGTCCCGGAATTGCGTCAGTATATTGCAGTACTATGACAATTGAAATCAGGCCATTGTCGATCCGTGGACTACATTCACCAAGGGGTTCAGTTGTCATGAACAGGCTCTGGCAGTCGATCAAACGCCCGGTTGGAGGCAATGTGAGTAGAAGAGAAGGAAACGGCAAGGGGGGAGGAAATCGTGTTGTGGCGGCGGCGGCGATGAATCGATGGAGATGACGATGACGAGGATGATGATGATGATGATGATGATGATGATGATGATGATGATGATGATGATGATGATGATGATGATCCTGGTATGACTCGACCTTAGTTTTCCAGATGCTTCTCAAGTGAGGTTCCAGAGATTTTTGATCGGACCGCCAAGAGAAAGCAGATGGACAGGGTGGCAAGCAGGTGCTGCCTGCTCGTTGCAAGCGGTGCGAAGATTGATCCAGCTCGGATTGTGCAGGCTGGACGAGAGGATCAGTGGCCAACTGAGAGGGAAAGTCGCCGAGGACCTCCTTGACAGATTATGGGATACTAACAAGAAGTAGCTACCTTGACGCTTCTCTTCTCCAACCCTCCCTCTCCTCCTTCGCCCTCTTTGCCGCAAAGCCTCACTCCTCCTCACTCCGTCCTTGCAGATTTCCTGTAGCTGCCGATGTTGGATGCGCGGAAGGATTGCTGCTGAAGAACATGTCTGGGGTGCGTTGCAGAGCAATTGCTTCACCATCGAGTGATATCGAGCGCCAGGGAGTAGGAGGAATCAGCAAATTGTACCAGTGCGATCAGTCACAGAACATGTTGATGAAATGCCGGTATTTTCAATTTTTCCTCCCCTGCTTCTCTTCTTCCTCTCCCTCCTCCTCTTCTTCCTCTCCCTCGTTTTCTTCTTCCTCTCCCTCCTCCTCTTCTTCCTCTCCCTCGTTTTCTTCTTCCTCTCCCTCCTCCTCTCGACTCCCCCTCGCTCACTGCTGTCCTCCATGTCTGTGCCTCTCCCTCCCCTGTCATCACCCTGACCTTTTCTCCGCCTGATAATCATATCTGAGTAGGAAGGGGCTTGTCAATGGGATCCATGCAACGACAGTTCTGGCAGACAGCGAGGTCAGTCCCTTCCTTCCGCAGTCACAGAGTTGATCAACATGTCCACCTCCTCCTTCTCTCCGCTGCCCCTCCCTTCTTCACTCATTTTCGCAGTTCCTGCCGTTCTTGCCGGAAAGTCTTGACTTGGTCATGTCAAATCTCACGATGCATTGGATTAACGATCTTCCTGGTCTCTCTTCATGTCCTTCACTTTCCTCGCCTCAGTCGATTCGGATTGCAGGAACCTTGACTCAGATCCGAAGGGCACTAAGACCTGGTGGGATGCCTCCCCTCCCCTGTCCTGCCCCTTCCTCTTTCTTATTCCTGCTCGCCTCAGACGGTCTCTTCCTAGCCTCGATGCTCGGTGGCGACACTCTCATAGAGCTTCGACATGCGATCACAGTAAGTTGCTTCCTTCAATTTCTACGGCTGATACAGATTCTTCCTTCCCTTTCTATCGACTCTCCCTTCCTCCCTCCCTCCCTCCCTCCCTCCCTCCGTCTCTCCCTCCTCCTCCTCCTCCTCCTCCTCCTCCTCCTCCTCCTCCTCCTCCCGCATCTTCGGCTTCTGTCTCTCCTCCTCGGTTTCCTCCTTCCCTTGCCTGCTCCTAATTGTTCTCCTTCCGGTTCTTCCTGACCTTCTCTCTCTACCTCTTTCTCTCCTTACCGCTGCTTCCTTCGTTTACATCAAAGGTGGCTTCCATGGAGCGAACAGGAGGACTCGGGTCACATCTTTCTCCCCTAGCGAACGTCGCGGACGTGGGCGGGTAGAGTGGAGAAAGGAGGAGAGGAGGGGAATGAGGATGGAAAGAGTGGGTGAGGAAGGTGTTTGGGTGTGTGGGAGGGAGGAGATGGGAGGCGGAAAGTTGATATGTACGTCAGCCTGCTCGGTGGGGCTGGCTTCTCTCTCACAGCCGTTGACGTTGACACCGTCACGATCATGTTTCCCGACGCCATGTCGCTCCTTTACGCACTGCAGGTTGAGGAGGAGGAGAAGGAGGAGTGATGAATTTGGATCTTGGTTGTTGACGAACAGGAGGAAGTGGAGGAGGAAGGATGGGAGAGGGAGGAGGATGGGAGGGGGGAGAGCTAGCAGTGGCGGATGACGCGGTTGGCTCAGGACATGGGGGAGAACAACGCTGTGCACGGCAGGCAGATGAGGCGACAAACGCTGATTGCAGCAGCTGCTGTGTATCAGGCGATGTATGGAAGGGAAGGAGGCGCCGTTCCTGCGACCTTCCAGGTGGAAATGGAAATTGAGGAAGGGAAGATGAGAAAAGCGGAGGGGAGGGAGAGAAAAAGGGGAAGGCACGGGAGAGAAGGGAGCGGTCGAGGTCGAGCAAGAGGTCAAGCAAGAGAGTGATGAAGCGATCGTGACAGAAGCGGGGAGAGGAGGAGGAGGAGGAGGAGGAGGAGGGGACACTGATGTGTATGTTGCAGGTGATCTATATGTCTGGTTGGGCTCCGCACGCGTCGCAGCAGAAGGCGAAGACGAGAGGATCAGCACAGGCCTGCTCCGCCTCCTCTTGCTGCTCGGGATCTGACGGGCCAGACAGATGTCGCTGGAGGACCTCCGAGAAGTTTTGAACAAAATTGACGACGGAAAGGGAGGAAGGGGAGGGGGAGGGGGAGGAGGAGGAGGAGGGGTTGTGGAGGGGAGGAGGAGGGGGTTGTGGAGGAGGGGGAGGAGCGGGGAGGAGCTAGAAACTGTGAGTGTACGAAGAGAATCTTGTTACGCCCTCTTCAGATGAACTCTTTGAGATTGTATGGATGTTGAACATTTTAAGCTTGCCGGTCCTCCCGTTGCTCCCCCTCCTGTTCCTCTCGCTCCTGCTTCCTCTCCTCCTGCCGTCCCTCCCGCCCCCCCTCGTGCTCTCCCTCCTCCTGCCAATCTTCCTCCAACACAGCCTGTAAGCTTGACAGAACTTTCGACGATCGAAACAGCTCGAGGACGACGGCGTGATCGACGTCCCGCCTGATAGGAAAGAGGCACTCGACCTTGCCACCATCATCCGACTGACAGCAAGTGAGAAAGAGGAGCAGGGGAGAGAGGGATAGAGGAGGGGAAGGGAAACTGGAAGAGATGAGAGGAGAAAGAGGAATTGTAAAACAAGAGGGAGGAGGCAGGAGCATGAGCACGAGCACGAGGGTGAAGACAGGAGGAGAGAAAAGGAGAGGAGGAGCAAGAGAAATCTACCTTCCGTCTGCCGACCCGTTTCCCTCCCCATCTAGGGGAAAGGTCAAGAAGATTCAGTCTCCTCAGCTCCTTGCCGTCCTGATCAGCACCAAGGGAACGCAATGTCTACCTCACCCCTCCTCGCACCTTCTTCGCCAGCTCCCCTTGCTGGCAGCTGACCTTGACCACGAAAGTTTTCCCGTCGGGCCTCTCCCGCATGCTGGAGCGCTGCGCCTGCTCTCTTGCTTCCCTCCTCCTCGCCTTCACCTCCTCCTTCAGCAGTGCGCGATCTTGCGAGAGCTCTTGGGGCGGCCTCAGCTTACAGAAGACGTAGCACCTGGAGACGTGGCAAGGGAGGAGAGCGGTGGTCAGGGATGAAGAGAAGAGAGCAGGTGCTGTACTTGCACATAGCGTGTCCTTTGTTGTTGAAGTTGAAGTGATCAAGAAGGGCAAGTCGGTGATTCTTCAAGATGGGAACAATCTGAAAAGAAAATGAAAGAGACTCAAAAATTGGTCTGGTAGCATCTCAATCATCTCTATCACATCAATTCTATCATCAATGCCATTGTCGTCATTTTCATCATGTTTATCATCCTCATCTTCTTCCTCTCCATCATCATCGTTCTCATTATCGTCTCACATCCTGCTCGAACGTCTTGGTGCGGATAGTCACGACCAGGAGGATCCCGTTGACTGCGAGAGAAGAAGCCCATCGCCTTGACGATCGACATCAGCTTCTCGTAAAACTTGCAATGATTGCAAATGCTTCACAAGACTCTTTTATGCGTCAATGCACCAACACTAGACAGAACTCAGAGATCTGAGATCAAAACCATGATCTTCGACTATCTCAAGCATCACAATAATTGAAAAGGCAACAAGACCAATAAGATCACAATCCCATCGAAGGATGCGCAGGGTGAACTCTCAAAAGCCAAGAATTTGATCTGTCAAACAAACTCACTTGGCCCATATCGGCGTGGATTTCATCACTTGTGACCAACTCCTGTTGGAAGGAAAAGAGTCAAACTGACGGAATAAAAGGCAGAAAGACGATCAGAGACAGAGTCAGAAACAGTGACAGACGGTGGTATAAGGATGAGAGAGGAGGAAATGGATAGGGAGGAAGGGAAGGGAAGGGGAGGAAGGGAAGGAAGGGGAGGTAGGGGAGGAAGGGGAGGTAGGGGAGGAAGGGAAGGAAGCGACAGGGACAGTGAAAGAGACAGGAAAACAGACAGACACGAGGCGAGACATAGAGACGAGACGAGACTGAGAGAGGGAGGGGGACAGGGAGACAGAGACAAAAGGAGGAGAAAGGTAGGGAGGTACCCGTGTCTGTGACCCCAGGGGGGGTCGACGATGATGATGTCCGCCCATTCGCTTTCGCAAGGCTGGAGTGAGACGTGATTACATCACTGCCCATCAACAGGCAAGGCCAGCAAGAAATGAGGAGCAGACTGATTGCTACACGACACATCAAACGAGCTCGCCTGCTCTTCGCGCAAGTCGCAAACGTGGAGATCCAGGGGGAAGTTGATGTCTATCCCGGTCGTCAGCTTTTCAAGAGTTTCAGGAAGTTTAAACTTTCACCATCAGCCAACCACGTCAGGTTCCCCTTGGCAACGTCGATCGAGACTTGTTCGGCGTCACATCCAATCACTTCCTGG
The DNA here is from genome assembly GCF_000315625.1 of Guillardia theta CCMP2712. Lineage (NCBI taxonomy): Eukaryota > Cryptophyceae > Pyrenomonadales > Geminigeraceae > Guillardia > Guillardia theta. The sequence continues at coordinate 212,844 of NW_005434631.1, forward strand.
CAGACATCGCCATCATGGCTTCGATGAAGAGGGGAGATCAGTGTGCTTGACGGTCCTTACCAGCCCGAACTTGAGCTTGTTAGCGACGACTGCAGTTGCGCAAAGGAACGTCCCAACCCCGCACATCGGATCTAGAATGTGAACATCTCTCTTTCTGCCATGTTTCTCTGTCGCTCCTCTTCCGCTCCCGTCGTGTCTCTTGTGTGACTTGACACTATCCAGCATCCTGAACTTTGCCAGAGCAACCCATGCCATGCAGAAAGCAACAGAGTCGTCAGCACGGGATCGAACGTCACCCTAGCAAGGGCACACCAAGATCAGTCGCTCCCATAGCTCCTCCCTCCCTCTTCTCCACCTTCCGCACGTCGAGATGCCGACAGCGGCACTGAGGGCTCATCCTCCCCATGCACACCATCGTCTTACCGACCCAAACAAAGATCTCCTTCTCAAAGTCCGTCAGCGAGACCTGTCTACCTCTCAGCTCTTAAAACTTCCGGTCATGCTACCCTAGGAAGCGATGATAGCCGCTTCGCTATGGCGTCCCCCACCATGTGCTCCACCTGCGCGAGCAGCAGCAGCCGTGACTCACAAGCATGCTCGAGCACACCAGTACCTCTGGGTGTGTGAAATCGTGCGCCGCATCATACCCACGGGCTGCAGAGACCCTCCATGGCGATGAAGCTTCGCCGTCATGCAAGAAAGCATCGATCTCTTCGATGTTTGCTGCAACCTGTGTGCAAGCATCAAAATCATTTCTTTGTTATCAGACACAATGAAAGAGAACCAAATTATCCACAGCGTCTTCTAGAGCCTCTCTGCACATGTTTGGGACCAAGAGGACACTATCGAAATTCCCTCCTGGTGGAGATGTCAGGACTTGACGTTCCTCTCGTTCCTTCCTCTAACCCTTTGTGAATGTATGAAACAGATGGATGAAGGTCTTTGGAAGATAGTCAGCTAAATTTCCACGTGTCATTTCATGAACTAGCAGCCATGTTCAAGCTCACTGTCCTCCACCTCTATCAATGCCGCGCACTCATTTGGAAAAGTCAGGAGGCTGGTGCAATTGACCGCCTTCAACTCCTGCACGAGAATATGTTGGTTGGTTCCATTGCCCTCGTCATGCTCATCAATCGCTCTTCCTCCTCGCCCCTTAATCTCGGGTCCCACATTTTTCCTCCTCTCCTCCCTTCTAGGACCTTCTTGCTTCGGAATATGAGAGGAAGGGGGAAGGGGGAAGGGGGGCAGGGGGGGAGGGAGGAGGGAAGGAGGGAGGAGGTGACGAGGGGAGGAGGGAAGGAGGGAAGGAGGGAAGGATACAGAGACGGGAAGGAGGGGAGAAGGGAAGGAGTGGAGCAGGGGAGGAGAGCAAAGAGTCCCTCTCCTTCCTGTCCTCACCTCCTCCACCGCTCCCCGCAGCCCATCGCCATGCACGCCGAAGAAGTGCATTGATTAAAGAACTTTGCGGGTATAATCACGGCCCGCCTCAGGTTTATCAAGAGCTTTTTGGAGGACAGCAATTATCTCTTAGCTTGGCAGCGAAACAGGATGCCCCCATGGTGAGGCGGGCTGTGTTCACGGGAATGCAGAGAAGCGCCTCATGGGCGGTGGCCGCCTGCATGCTGCTGGCGGGCTTCGGGGCGGGACATGCGGGTAGGAGAGGATGGGGGAGAGCTGTGAGAGAGGGAATGACATGGTCGTCCATGGAGGAGGAGGAGTTGACGTCCAGAGACTCGTCGACTTGGACCTCAGGTTGGCTCGCAGCCCAGTGTGGGACTGTGTCAATGACCGGCTCCACTTTGCGGTGAGGCCCCTTGCGGCGCCATGGAGGAGGAGGAGATGTGCTGATGTGCCGTCTGAAGGATGTGCTGGGAGAGAAGGTCCTGTCTTACAGCCCTGCGACTAGCAAGTGTCAGGTACGTCGGTCATGACACGATGGCCCACCGAGATCTTACGGCATGTTTTGTCAGTCGATCGACATGCAAGAGTATGTAGGTTGTGTGGTGAGTGAGACTGTCCTATGCATGCTGAAAGTGCTGGGGAAAGTGATCGATATCCATGAATTTTCAGTCTCTTTATCAAAAAGACAGGATATTCGCTGTTGGCACAGAGAAGGTTTATCAGGTCCATTCATCGTCTTGTATGTTTTCTTTCAAGTCACTGTACTTTCAAGCTCATCTTTAACGACGAGTTCGAAGAGAGAGTGCCGCTCCATTGCGCCATCCTGCCGCCATCGGAGTGTGTGGTACCTGCACAAACCCTGTTGCACCTGTGCCCCTGAGCCTTCTCTGTGCAGCAAATCAAGCAGGGAGAAGACGTTTTCATCCAGTCACCAGACGGTGAGGGATATAGTGTGAGGGAAGATAGGTCAGCTTGACTCCTTCTGGAAGGGTTGAACTTTGTGGAAGCAAGAAACGATCCAGAGGGAAGGTGAGTCGGTCCAGTAAGGCCCGGGAAGACCTGGAACAAACGGATCTGCTTCCAGGTTGTGGCTGGCCAATGCATACGAGCCCGACAAGGAGCCCATGTTTCCTTGCAACCCGATCGCAAAGTTGTTCTGCATTCGACCTCCAGCCGGAGTAAACCTCTCCTCCTCGCATCCGGCTGATGTTTGATCCAACGACACCGCAGTGGGCAGCCGAGGATAACCTGGACGGTCTGGTCCACCAGTACGGGCCCAACATGGTCATGAAAGAGAAGTGATCCTGCTTTTCCTGCCTTCTCGCGTCGGAACGGCTGAGATGCTTCTTCTCACCAGGTTGGTGGGCTTCCAAGGATGCCGTGGGATCGATTTCTGGGAGAGCCCGGCGGAGACAGATAGCGCGACTCGCCATCTGTTGGTTCTCAACGGCACTGCTCGGGTGAAGTTTGTTTGTAGCGTCAATCTTCCTCACCGTTGGGTTGTCGACAGGTGCTCCAGTCCTACCTGGTTCTGAAGGAGAATGGTACTGTCATTGAAGACTCCCAGAAAATCGTAAAACTTGCTCCTTGCTCGGCCAGACAGTCACTCGTGCGATAGATGCTCCAGTTTGGAAGCGAGGGGGATCAACTGATGCAGCCTGCTTGTTTCTGCATCGACAGCGAAGGTAAAAGTCGCAGGGGCTGAACTCATGGACTCACCGCGCCAAGGCAAGGTTTGGGTTGCGTTCGAAGGGAGCGAAAAGCTCGTTCGGTATGACGTGGAAACCGGAGCAGCTTTGCAGGTGGAGCAGGAGACAAGGGGGCTCATTCCTAGCCATTGATCTTGCTTTCAGCACGTAGAACTGCCGACCAAGAGGGTGACGGGGATGGCGTTCGGCGGCGAGACATTGGAGGATCTTTATGTCACCGTCAGGTTTGAAAAGTGTCTGAAGCCACAAGTCAGTCATGTGCCTTGCAGCATGGGCAAGCAGCAGGCCATAGGCAAAACAGGCCAGGAAGTAGGAGGAGGAGGAGGAGGAGGAGGAGGAGGAGGAGGAGGAGGAGAAGTGAGAGGTGACGAGAGTGGAGGAGGACAAGTAGGAGGAGAAGGGCGAGGTGACGAGAGTGGCGGAGGAGAGAGAGAAGGAGGAGAAGGAGAAGGAAAGGAGAAGGGAGAAGTGACGAGAGAGGAGGAGGAGAGAGTGCAGGTGAAGAGAGAGGAGGGATTCTAAGGGTGAAGATTCCCGGCATTCGAGGACGCCGCGACCCTCACTTCGTGCACCCATTGCCGTCGAAACCAAAACTCAAGCAGAAGAAGAAATGGCAGAAGAACTTTGTTAAGAAAGCTGTCTCATAATGATCGAGGAGGGTGCGAAGGAGGAGACTAGACTCAGATAAAGAACTGATTACACTCTTACGTTTTCCCGGTGTGTCACTCTACCAGTGACTAGTTCATCTCTCTCAGTTTAAGTTCGGGGCTGGTCCCGTTCCGACAGTCCGAGCCAGTGAACAAACAGCCGCCGCAGTGAGCATCCGGGACTATCGAGACGGCTCGGTCCGATCCTATCGGGTCACACTGTCGGAGTGGCCCGGCCCGGCCCGGCCCGGCCCGGCGACTCCCGGAGCCTCAGCCGGTCAATTTTGCAGTGCAGTGCGGAACTGGCCAGTCGCAATCGGAGGGGGTTGTACAGATAGGGGCTGCCACAACAATGCCGGACAGACAAGATGCTATGGAGGAGGGGGAGGGGAACGAGGGGAGGGAGAGAGAGGAGGAGAGAGAGGAAGATGACAGTGAAGGCTCATCATACGAGCATGAAGAGGATGAGGAGGTTGAGAACGCAGACTTAGATAGCGACACGATGGTGTTGATAGACTTTGATGCTGAAGAGAGCGGGGAGCATGATACGGGGGACGACGAATCATCGTTCCCTTCGGACGATGAGGAGCACAGCATGAACGAAGATGGCGATGTGAACGAGGAGCTCTCTCGGAGACGAACTCAGATGCTGGAGAGCATGAACTACGACCCCAACCTTCCAGCAGCCCATACCTACCTTGGGGAGAGGTCTACAGCCTCGGGCGAAGTGATAGGCATCTGCAAGGATGGAGACGTTCTGGACGTCCCTGTAGTCAGAGCAAGTCGCATCATCATGTTCCCTGGTCAGAGTGTGCCCATGATGGAGTCGAACCCCCGGCTGGTCAACCTGCTGCTGAGGATCTTGAGCGACCCCAACGAGAGGAAGCTTGTCTTCGTCAACGAGGCCATCGCGCAGAAGGTTTGGAACCTCGAGGACCCTGCAGGATCCATAGGGACTACAGCAGAGATCCGCAGCTACTGCCACACCCCCGAGGCGCTCAACATCGTCCTGGAGGGGAGGCAACGGGTTCGAGTGCAGAAGGTCGTGGTTGTTGAGCACGTCCTCCGTGCTGTTGTCGAGGTTCGCTCCCCTTTCCCCCTGTCTTTCTTCTTCTGCTCACTCTCCTTCCTCCTGTCTTTCTCTGATCGCTCCTCCTCCTCCTGTCTTTCTCTGATCGCTCCTCCTCCTCCTGTCTTTCTCTGATCGCTCCTCCTCCTCCTGTCTTTCTCTGATCGCTCCTCCTCCTCCTGTCTTTCTCTGATTGCTCCTCCTCCTCCTGTCTTTCTCTCATCGCTCCTCCTCCTCCTGTCTTTCTCTGCTGTCGCCGCCTCCTCCGCCTCCTCCGCCTCTCTCACACAGACTCGTCGCTCAGGTCTTGCCCGAGTCGTCGCCTCCATCCGTTCCTCGCTCGCTTGCCCTTGTCAACACGAGAGCTCGAAGCTGCAGGCGCGATCGCTGCCAACCATCCTTCCTCTTCTGGCCCATGTGGGCGTTCAACATGTACGATGCTGTAGAGCTCTGCGATAGAGCGAAGAAGCTCTTCTCAGCCATCACAGGCAACATCCCGGTTGCCTGCCCGCAGCACCCTGTCGCCTTCAGGTGATGGAGGGAGCAGGGAGGGAGACGGGAGCAGTGAGCAGGGAGCAGGGAGGAAGGAGAGAAGAAAGAGGTGGGAGCGGGGAGCGGGGGGCAGGGAGGACAGAGGAGGGAGGGAGGACAGAGGAGGGAGGGAGGAGCAGGGAGGGAGAGGGGAGGAGATACCCGCTAAGCTGCTGCGATTCAGTTTCTGGTTGTCATCGAATCTTGTCCTGAAGGTTCTAGATCACCAGAAGCTGCTGGAGGTTCTCTTCCCCTTCCCCTTCCCCCTCCTCTCCTTCCATACCAATCTTGCCCATTCTCACTCGCAACTCCTCGTCGTCGTCCTCCTCCTCGTCTTACTCCTCCTCATCATCTTCCTCCTCCACCTCATCTTCCTCCTCCTCCTAATCTTTCTTTTAGGCGCATTCGACCGTAGCAAGGCTCAGGATGCTGATCAACTTTCTCGAGAGGTGTGACGCGGACAAGAAAGTGGGAGGAGGGGCGAGGATGAGAGTTAAAGAGGAGGGGGAACGGAGGATGGGCAGCAGGCGACGATAGTGCTGGCCCTGATCTGGTTGTGAAGGATGGGAGCGATGACTTGCATTCGGTGCCGGATCAACATCTGCGACTACAAGCAGGTGAAACAGTTGCGACATGTTTGATCTGAAAGCTCCTCCTTCTTCCCTCTCGTCTCAACGTCTTTCCCTGCTCCTCTTTTTCCTTGTGACAACTGCGCTGCAGTCTTTCTGCATGTCTGCTGAGGGGCCAGTGAGGTGAGAAGGAGAAAAGGAGGATGAGAAGAGGAAGAGGAAGGAGAATTCAAGGAAGAGGAGGAGGAGAAAGGAAAGATAACTGACCTATGACGTCAGCGTCTACGTCAATCCAGCTGGAGTTGTTCACTCGACTGTCACTTTCTACGCGGCGAGAAATCTCAGACTCATCGGGGAAAGGAGGTCAAAACTTCCTTCCTCTCCTCCTACTCCTACCACCACCACCACAACTACGCCCCCTCCTCCTCCTCCTCCTCCTCCTCCTCCTCCTCCTCCTCCTCCTCCTTCCTCTGTCCCTGTGTCCTGTTTCTGCTGCTCTTGTTGTACCCTGCCAATGACGTTCATTGCAAAACCAGCACGCAACATTCATGGTTTCCTGGTTATGCATGGAGGATTGCTGTCTGCGCAAACTGCGGGACTCATATGGGATGGCGCTTCTCCTGCGTAAGATGGAAGGAGGGGAGTGGGGAGGAGAGCAGAGCAGAGCGGAGGGGCAGAGAGGAGGGGAGAAGGAGGATCTTTGAGGAGAAGAGAGGAGAGGAGAGGAGGGACGAGTGACGCGTTTCTTGACAGGTGAAGGAAGACTCCATCCCCAGATCCTTCTGGTCTATCTTCACTGACTTCACTCTCCCTATCGCTGAACTCGTCGAGCAGGGGATTGTGCAGGGATTCACTTCGATCGTCAATGGATGCGACAGCGTGAAGAGAGAGAGAAACGGATCCTAAAATCCTCTCCGCATTCTACCCTCTACTCCCCCTCCCCTGCCTCTCCTCTCCTCCCCTCCCCTCCTGTTTCCTTTGCTCTCCTCTCCTTTGCTCTCCTCTCCGCTCCTTTCCGCTCCTCTCTCCTCTCCGCTCCTCTCCGCTCCCCTCCCCCTACCGTCCCCTGCCCTCCCTTTATCTGTTCTTTTCCCCCTCTGCTCTGCTCTGCTCTGCTCTGCTCTCTTCCTCTTAGATGAGGCTCTCGGGCAACGGGTTATGAACAAGCGATGTCTTGCCTTGTTTGTAGATTTATGTATAGAAGACAAAACGAAACCACCCACAAGTTGCTTGTGACTCCCTGAGATCATCGTCTACCTCCTCCTCCCCCTCCCCCTCCTCCTCCCCCGCTCCCCTCCTCCTCCTCCCCCGCTCGCCCTCCTCCTCCCCCCCCGCTCCCCATCATCCTCTTCCTCCTTCTCCTTCCCTTTCACCGTCTTCTTCTGCATCATCGATTTAGTGGAAAAACAAAATCGTGTTTCAGAGACCCAACGAGGGTAAGCAGCTTTGCGCTGCAAGTTCGAATGACAATGTTGTTGTTGCACCAGATCGATGATTGAGAAGAAGATGGTGAAAAGGGAAGCAGGATGTACGGGAGGACAAGGACAAGGACAAGGACAAGGACAAGGACAAGGACAAGGACAACAAACAGGCAGGGAAGGAGGAGACTGTGAAAGAGGAGGAGGACGAGGAGGATCTAGTGAAGGGTTGGCAGCAGCCACCAGCGTCATCAACATCCAGGACTGAGCAGCAACGAAGTAGCTTCTCCTCGCCTCCCTTCAGCCACTCCCTCCAACTGTCGCCCGCACCTGTCGCCTCTCAAAGGCTCGAGGATGGAGAGGAGGAAAGCGCGCAGGGCAGGCAGGGAAGTGAGGAGCGACAGGAAGAGAGTCAAACTGACAGACGACGAGCAACAGGGGAGGGAAAGAAATCTTGCCGGAAATCTGCTCAAGATCCTCGCAGCTTTTCTATCATCCTGCTCCTGCTCCTGCTCCTGCTCCTGCTCCTGCTCCTGCTCCTGCTCCTGCTCCTGCTCCTGCTCCTGCTCCTGCTCCTGCTCCTGCTCCTGCTCCTGCTCCTGCTCCTGCTCCTGCTCCTTCTCGTGCTCCTGCTCCTGCTCCTGCTCCTGCTCCTTCTCGTGCTCCTGCTCCTGCTCCTGCTCCTGCTCCTGCTCGAGAAAAAGTTCCACAGCATTTGAGATTCTCAGAAACGAATCCTGGTTCGCCTCCACATGCTCCCCTTTACATCTACTCCTCTGTTCTACCATCTCCACCTCCGTCCCTTGATGTTCGTGCTGTCCTGCTCCTCGATTTCCTTTCTTCTTTCCCCTCCCTCTCAATCAACTTGCTCAAGTCTCTGTCCTCCTTCTCCACACCCCTCCTGCCCGGCCAAACTCCTCCTCCTCCTCCTCCTCCTCCTCCTCCTCCTCCTCCTCCTCCTCCTCCTCCTCCTCCTCCTCCTCCTCCTCCTCTATCTATCTAAATCTCCTCCTCCTCGTCCTTCTTTCTGCGCTCCTCCAAGACCTCCACAAGAGATCGCCAAGACAGAAGTCAAATCATCCAACGTTGAAGGCATTCATTGCTAAATGGGCACCAGCCTCGCGTTCCACAACAACTTTGACACGCCACGATCGTCTTGATGGCAACTCACATCGAGAGCATCTCCCTCCTCAACAACAAGCTCCTCATCCAAGGAGCTAGACCCATCCTCCTCCTCTTCCTCCTCCTCCTCCTGCTCCTCCAGCTCGCCCTCCAATCTTCCTTTTCCTCTCTTCTTGGCTCTCTCCCTGGCACCCACATGGCCAGAAGCCCTCCCCCCCTCCCCTTGCAAGGGCAGGAGCAGCCCGTCATGCAAGGCTGAGCGGAACCATGACGTCTGTTGGCTTCTAGCAACGGCGGGCGCACGACCCCCTGAACCTCTTGAATTCCACAAATTGCAAACGACATCAGGAGCGGTCGACGACCTGCGCTCCCTCCGCTCCCAGCACGTCTACCTTCCTCCTCCTCTTCCTTGGAGCATCCCGGGCACGGTCTTCCAGTGCTTCCTCAGCATCTCCATTGCCAGGCTCACGTTGACCGTCATGGGACCCCACTGTGTCGCGCCCTCAGGCGTGATGCCGATGTAGCGGAGCATGAGCTTGAGCGCCATGGCCATGTAGCAGACGTTGACGTGCTTCTCAGCCGGCAGGAACTCCACCACCACCGTCCCCACCCGGCATGCGATCATGTTGCTCAGTCCGGCGCCATGTGGACCGACAACAATTTTCGCTTGTCTAAACTGCATGAGCTGCTCCCGCACCTCCCCCTTCCCGTCATGCACCCGCACCTCGCAACCCTCCAGCCCCTCCCGCAGCGCCTTCACCAGCTCCTCGTGGTTCGAGATGCTCCTCGACGCCTTCCTCCTCTGCACCACCATGACCACACACTTGTTGTTGCTCTCCCTCCTCTCCGCCTGCTCCGGGTCCTGACCCCCCAACGCCGCTCGTAGCAGCGACATGCGCATCAGTCTCAGCGCAGGCGCTGAGGGAGTTCCGCATGGCGTCGGCTCGGGGATGTAGAGGGTCTTCGCCCCCACGAGTCCATCGACGAGCCTGCTGGAGGATATGCCGAGCAGGGCCAGTGCGCTCTGAGTGAACTGGTTCTTGGTCTTAACGTGGACCATGTAGCTTTTCTCCCTGATAGACGACAAGTATTCGATCGCCATCGGCAGCCGGACGAGGTTCTCCCCGAAGAAGTGGTAGTAACCTTCACCCCAGTAGTGCGAGATCGTCGCCACCTTGTCGTACACGTGCGACGGCTTTGACTTCGTGGGCGACCCACTGAGACTGGAGCATCCCTTGGTAATTATGAAGTAGCTGCCATTCTGCGCGTTGCCGTCTGGTTGTACAATAGCGTCACTCAGAATCGCCAGACTCGGGAGAGGGTCGTTCCCTTCCGGGTAAGCCGAGAAGAGCTTTGCCGCTGTCGCGAAATCCCCGGCCTTATAACTCTCTGCGATGTCATGATAGTAGGAGCGATGGGCTGACATGTCTTTAACGGTTTTCACGGAAAGTGTTCCATTCGTCATCTTCCACCAGCTGCTGGTGAATTCCACCCAGGGGATGTTCAGTTCCGTGTTTGATGGGCTCCAGTACGCCGTCGTGACCCCGTTCTGCAATAGGATGTCCGTGAAGTTGACTTCACGGCCCAGCACGATGCGTTTCTCAGGCTCCGAAGTGTTGGCATGGAAGACCGTGACGAAGGGATTGATCGTCCTATTCCACGACCTGAGCCCACCAATGCCGAACGCTGCCGCCCCGCCGTCCCCATTTGACAAGAGCGCCACAGGCCCTTTCACATCAGCTGCTGAGAACCCCACCTGGCCAGGGGACTGGTGCCGTTGCAGGTTGTCAAACTGCTCGATGATGAACTTGGGGGCCTCGAAGACCTCTAGGTTCGTGCTGTAGATGTGGACGAGGAGGAAGACGGCCACCGCCATCATCCATAGCGCTAGTCGCCATTGCAGCATTTCAGTCAGCTAGGCAGGGCGTCGTTCAGACTCTGGTGGCCAGGGGTGGTGGGTGGTATTTCAGTCAAGGAGGGGGGTAGAGGGTGAAGTAGGTGGAGGGGGAACCTTTGATGGGGGTGGTACTTATTCTTTTTAGTTTATTAGGACTGGGGTAATCACAGCAATTAGAGGGAAATGTTGACTAAAAACCGCACTTAAGTTGAGTCAAAAATTGGACACTTGTTGGTTGAATTAGCCAGAAGTGAGCGAAATTAAGCTAATTTTGAACAAAATCAAGTAAAATTAAGCAGTATTGTCTTAAATTAACCAGATTTTACTTAATTAGCTAATGTTTTGTTATTTTTCAATCCTACTGGTCGCCCGGGCTTCAAAACGGTCACTTACTGCTACCCCACCCAACCCAGCATTATCTACCCCCACCCCCAACTCTCATATGAAAAAGAGGGGTAACAGAGTATTCCGATTGGTTGCTACCCCCTCCGACCCAGTCCTTCTTTACCGTCCCATCGGTAACCCCTACTCCGATCTCTACCCCCTACCCTCTAGGGATTTTCAAGTCAATCCCTTCACCCCCCTCTTGCTCTCCAAATGTCACTAAACTTGATCCGAGGGGTTATCACCTCCACCCCCCATATGAACAGCCGGACCCCACCCCCCACCCCACGGGAGCATCACCCAACGAGTTTGACCCGTTCGCGCCTCTCGCCATGGCGTCGCTCTTCGACTGCTGCTCGCCATCCAAGAAGGTCGTCGCCGTAGCCAAGAAGGACGTCGACGCTATCAATGCCCCCATGTAGCCTCCCTCCTCCCTCTCCCTCCTCCCGGTCCCCTCCTCCAACACCTTCCCTCCTCCCTCTGCCCCCTTGCCCCCTCCCCCTCCCACGACCCAGCTCCTTGGTCCCTCCCGTGCGTCCTCTAGTTATCTTCTAACCTCCTGCCACATGAAACTATCCTGTATAAGGCATGATCGTTGTCTCGCTGATGCATCCTTGCCTTTTTACCTCTTGATTATGTTCCATTTGACTGATTCTGCCCTCTTCACAAACTGCTTTGATGTCTCGTATCTGTCCGTGCTCTCCTTGTTTCGTCTTTTGATGCTGACCGGACTAGAAACAGCCACCAGCAACCTCCTGGTATTCGTCCCTCACCATACAACCAAAACTCTCAGTACAACACTCCTGTCAAACTGGTGATTTCCATCTCAGTGATGTTTAGTCAAGACGCCTGATCATTGCATAGCAGAGCTCGTCAAGCAGCGGCGGCTCAGAAAGCTACAACTCTGCTGGTCCTGCACAATGCCTATCTCGTGCCATGGTGTGAGAGTGAGAGTTGTTACAGCTGGAATTGGCGTGTCGTGGTTCAATGATGTTTCTACTGGATGTTTCCGTGTAGCTGGTGAGATTTCTCTGTGCTGCCATCACTTTCCCCTCTTCCCCCCCCCCCCCATATCTCCTCTCCTCTCCGCTCTTTTCCTTCCTTGTCGGGAGCTTCCTTCCCGATGCTCTTCCTCCGCTCTTCTTCTCTCTTTCTGTCATTCGAATAGACTGAACAATGGCTGCAAGGATTTACCCGGAATTCCTCCGCAGCGGAGAGCGGAGTGATACAAGCTGGCGACGTGCTGCTGGAGGTCTGGCGGGGCAGGCGAGGGAACGAACTGTTTCTTATCTTGCCACAGGTCGACGGCATTCCAGCCATGCAGAAATCCTTGCGGGACGTTGCGATGATGATTCTGGGCCCTCCCGGGACAACTGTGACATTACGCCTGCTGCCGGTACCAACATGCCTTCGCGCTGAGAAGTGCACTGATCCTGAGAGCAGGCAAACGAGTCTCTTCCTCCTAACTCCAACAGCGTCATCAAGGAGATCACTCTCATCAGGCGCTCGATCAGGCAGGAGTAAAGCCCTCCTACAGTGCTGATGGAGTGGACGAATGAGCTGGGGACAGGAAGGGAGGAGAGGATGGGCGGGGAAGGGTGAGGAGAAGAGGATGAGGATGCAACTGTAGGGAAGGAGAGAACAGGAGGAGCACTCAGATCACTGTGAAATGTGAGATTGCTGCGACGAGGAGGAGAAGCAGCGGAATGGTCTTGTAACATGCGATATCTCAATAAGATAAATGCGAGAATCATGTCATGTTTCCAGACACCTGACGAGAGAATGGGAGTGGTGAAGGAGGGTTGTCGTCAAGCCGCAGTTGAAAGTGGTGGAATCAGGGTGGAATGCAAGGCGAGTCAAGAGGACGGAGACAGCGCGATAGAGGGGGAGTGAGTGAGGAGGGCGGGTTGGGAGGGGGGTGGGAAGAGGGAAGAGAGGAGGCATTGAGACACAAGCAGGGAGTAGTGGATGGTTTATTCTACATGGACGGCATCACTGGAGATGAGGAGAGGGAGACAAACATGGAGCATGTCGTCCGATCTCCTTGTCAAACGCCACGCACGCCTGCTCGCACTCTCAGCACCTCCCACGCCCTCGCACGAACACGCTTCACCTTCATCCTGCTCGCACTCCTTGTAACGGTCGTCATCCTCCAGGTAGCGCCGTTAGGCCCGAAGCGATCCTGCAATGCGGTTCACAGCTGAGACGAGGAGAGACGAGGAGAGAGGAGAGGAGAGGGGGAGGAAGGTTAGAGGTGGAAAGAGGAGGGCAGGACGTGGTGATAGGAACCTTGCGGCAAGCAAGCATCTCCTGCGAGATGTCGCTTGCTTCTTCTTTCTTCGCGCTCCATGTCTTCTTGCCGGAGAGGAGGAGCGGAGGGCCTTCAATGATCTCCTCCACCTGCCGCGCCACCTCCTGCGAGCTCGTCCGGGCCACCGACAGCCGCGGGCAGTCGGGCGGGTCGTCCAGCTGCGCTCCGTCCTTGATGAGCAGACTGCTGGAGAGGGAGCCTATCCTCCCCTTGCTCTGCGTCGCGAACTTGTCGGGGCTACTCCTCATCCTCTCCGGCTGGAGCCTGTCGAAGGGGCCCCGAGCTCCTCCAACCCCCCCTTCTTCCTCCTCCTCTTCCTCGTCATACAGCACAAGAACCTGTGCGGGGTCAGCTTGCAGGAAGAATGGAGGAGGAGGTTGAGTGGAGGAGGGAGCGAGAGGGAGAGGGAAGAGAGAAGGAGGAAGGAGTCCCTACGTTGCCGTTGCTCTCCTGCTGTGCCTTGACCCCGTTTGCAGCTCTGACGATGCTGAGGATCCTCCGCAGGCTCATGCCGAGAAACTCGTCCACCTCCATCCTAGCTCCCTCCTGAGCACAAGCTCATGCCAGGTATGCACACAGTTGAGGGATCAGTGAGGAGAGTATGGGGGAGGGAGAGGGGGAGGAGGAGGAGGAGGAGGAGGGGGACCTGAGATTGTGTCCCCCTGCTTGCAAAGCTCTTCCACGCTGCTTCCGCTTGCTGCAGCGCCTGTTCGAGGGCTCCGAGCTTGAGCATGCACACGGCACAGTTGACCTGACCGACGGCTATGAGCTCAGGAGAAGAGGAGGATAGTAGAGAAGGAGGCGGTGGCGGGGGGGGCGGGGGCTGAGATGGAGGAGATGCGGGAGGAGGATGGAGAAGGAGAGGTCCTACCTGAGCGATGCTGAGGACCAGCTCGGGGCTGCAGGAGAACAACGAATCGACTGTGGAGGAGGAGGAAGATGAGGAAGAGGAAGCGGAAGAGCAAGCCTTCTCTTCGTCTGCTCCTTGCTTCGGGCTCGTGAGCTCGACACTGCCAGGAGGGAGGGAGAGGAGGCATGGCCAGCTACAAGGGGAGGGGAGGGAGGAGGAGCCCTTCCTCACACCACTCAGCGTCTGCCTCGCAGCCGTGAAGAGCTTGAGTGCCATGCTGAAGTTGCCGAGCTGTGCGTGAAGATACCCGACATGCAGCTGGCAGCAAATGCGCTGAAACAGGAGGAGGAGGAGGAAAAAGAGTGAACGTGAGCAGGTGGCACAACAAGTTTCTCTTCTCTTCTACCTGTCGCCCGCTGATCCCCCCGAAGTCGATGCTGCTGTCACCCGTCCTTGCATCCTCGTCGATGAAGCTCCACAGCTTGTCGATCGCTGACTTGACCTCCTGCTCCTGCCGTCAGTCCTGCCATGAGCCCGAGCCGACGCAGAAGTTACCTGGGGCTGAGGAGAGCGCGGAGCAGGGGAGAGAGGAGGAGGAGGAAGAGGACCGGCCGGAGGTCGAACGGCTCGACGAGCAACGCAGTGAGCTAGCCAGCACTTCATGCCCTCGGAAAAGCTCCTGGGCAGGTTGAAATCTTTAGTGGGAGAGGAAGGGAGGAGAGGATGGAAGAAACGAGAGAGAAGAGGGGAAGGGAGAGGAGGAGAGGATAAGAGAGAGGTTGAGAGGAAAGGGTCAAGAAGGGAAGGAGAGGAGAGGAGAAGGAGGAGGGAAAGAGAGGAGAGGGGAGGAAGAAGGGAAAGAGAGGAGAGGAGAGGGAGAAGGAAGGAGGGAGGAGTGAAATTTCTTGCGGAACAACCTTGCATTACTGGCGATGAGATTGTCTAGGAGGGCACTCGCTAGGTCAACCTCCTCAATGAGCGCGAAGTTTTCAGCTGCCTCGCTCCAGCGATGAGCGATCTGACCATCCTGTGAGGATGAACAGAGCAGAGGATAAGCATGGATGATGGTGAGGAAGGGAGGGAGAGATGGGAGGGAGAGAGGGTGGGAGGGAGAGATGGGAAGGTGGGAGGGAGAGATGGGAGGGAGGGAGGGATGGGAGGGCTCGAAAGCAAAAAGAGGGATTTCTAACCTCTCTAATCGTCGCATCCTCGCAGTGTCGGCTCCTACCATTGGTCGAGGGTCTGGCGCTACTTCAGAGGAGGAGGAGGAGGAGGAGGAGGAGGAGGAGGAGGAGTGCGCAACAGGCACGCACCTGTGCCTCTGCCCCCGAGACGACGTCAACCTCCCCCTACTCACAGGTCGACCCCAGCTCCCTCCCAGCATCTCTCCCCCGCCTGCTTCCTGCTGAGATTCTCCACGGTGCCCCGCCTACTCGCAGGCATCAGAAGTTGCCCTCCTCCTCCCCTTAGCTCGGACCTGTGCTGGAGTGGAGCTGGACGCTCCTGCCTCCCTCTGCGCCTCGTCCTCCTCCCTGGGATCGTCTGAAGCGAAGAAGGGGAGCCACAGGCATTCGACCCTCCTCCCCTCCTCCCCCTGCCACTCAGCCTCCTCCTCCGCCGCCCTGACCGCCTTCCACTTGGGCTGCGACCAGATCCTCTCAGCTCGCAGCTGGGAGAGAGTTGAGGGCGAAGACGTACCGTCTGCTGCGCTGCCTTCCTCCTCCTCCTGAGCAGCGAGCATCGCTCCATCCCAGCTTCTCCCTGCCCGTTTTGTCACCTTGACTCTGACTTGTCCTCCTTCCTCCTCCTTCCCTCTCTCTCCCTCCCTCCTCTCCCTCCTCTCCCTCCCTCCCTCCTCCCCCTCCATTTTCAGACCTGCTGCATGGAGTAGTCATGAGCAGCCAGTCGCATCCTCATGACCGCCTGCAGGCGAGTCGCGCAGGTGCAAAGGAGGAGCAAGGAGGATCGAAGAGAGAAACGACGGAGATGACGAGAAATCTCCTGCACGACACACGCACAGTCATTTGTCAAAAGAGGAGAAGATGGTGGCAGTAGCAGATTTGGGAGGAGAGGCACGGAGGAGGAGAAGAATGAGGAGGATGAGGAGAGTGAGGAGGAGGGGGAGAGTGATAGGGAGGGAGGGAGGGAGGGAGGGAGGGAGGGAGGGAGGGAGGGAGGGAGAGAGAGAGAACGGGAGAGAGAGAGAGGAGAAAGAGGAGAAAGAGGAGAAAGAGGAGGAGAGGTGGTGGTGGTGGTGTTACCTCAGCAGCCAGTCGCGTACGGAGCAGTCTCCTTCGCTCCGACGCTGCGAGCAAGACCCGCTGCAGTTGACGTTTCGCCTCCTCTCTTTCTTGCAGCAGCGGGATGAAGCTCCTTCTAGCCTCGGTCCTCCTCACCACCCCAGCAAGCACCTGCAAGGAAGGAGTCAGCTCCTGCCTGCTCTCTTCCCCTAATCCTCATTCTCTCCCTTTTTTCTCCCCTCCTCCCTGTCTCGCCCCATTCCCCCACCCTCCCTCCCCTCCCTCTTCTCCTCCCTTACCATTCTCGCCCGCTCCCTCCTGCGTTTCTCCTCGTCCACTAGCAGCCTCTTCATCCCCGGCCCGATGATCTCCCTGCACGCCCGCAGCTTCAGCAGGAAGCAGGAGAAGCTTGACAGCTTTGCTCGTCGCAGTAGGTGGGCGGAGATGACGGTTGCGCACTTCGAACGGTAGAGGTAGTTCCAGGAGGAACGCGCGGTCCGCCGCCTGCTGACTGACTGCAGCACACAGATCGCAGTCCTCTCGTCCTCAAAACTTCTCCTCCCCCTCCACGCCATGATCATTCTCTGCAGCGTTTTCCTCCCCCGACAAATCCCCCTCAGTCTCTCCGCAAGGCCGCTCCTAAAGTTGGCGTCAAGGACGAGCTTGCGGCGGACCCATGCTGTGATCATGCTCGCGCTCTTCCTTCTTGACACCCACGTCTCCGACCTGTTCGTTTCATCATCCTCATACGCCAAAACCCGCTGCAGGCTCTCCTCCTCCTCCTCCTCCCCCTCTCTCACTCCCTCTTCCTCGACCACTTGCTTTCTTGCTTCAACATTGCACCCGCGCTCCCTTCTCATCTCCTCCAGGTTGAATCCTTCTTCGAAGTTTATCTCCATCGCCTCTCTTTCTTCCCTTGGCCCCAGCGCGATCCGCACATTCAGCTCCTCCTCGATGGCTTGCGCGGGACGAGGAGGGAGAGTCTTGAGGAAGCGGGAGAGGCGGTGAGAAAGTCGTCCATTGCCCGGAGAGAAGTCGGAGCTCTCAGCAGGCAGTAGGAAGGCAGGTGACTGCATGTCTGCAAGATAGCGAATCGTCGTCAACCTCTTCTTCTCCACCGAGCAGAGCAGTGGAGTGAGCATGAGCTTTGTCTTGGTCTGGAGACTCGCGCCCCCCAGCTCCACGAGGAGGCGGACGAGAGTCGTGTGCCCGTTCGACGCTGCGATGTGGAGAGGAGTGTATCCTCGAAGGTCTGTCTCGTCCACAGAACATCCCGCAAGCATCAGCCTTGCCGCTACCTGCACCCTATCATGCACAACAGCCGAGTGCAGCGGAACCATGCCCGTGGCGTCCTGAACATCAAGATCCGCACCATACTTGACGAGCAGGGAGACGATCGGGAGGTTTCCCCTCGCAGAAGCATGATGCAACGCCGTCATACCGTGCTCGTCCGACCCAGAGATGTCTGCTCCCAGGTGAATAGCCTCCTCCACCTCTGCTGCTGTTCCGCTGCGAGCAGCTTCGATGACATCAAACGTCCGGCGCCCGAACCCTCTCATGGTCTCGCTGCCCAAGGTGTTCCGATCCACTGCCGATCGAAGTATCCCCTCACCTCTCCATCGCGCAACAGGTCAACTTTGCTGGGGATGTTTGTGAGAAATTCTGTTGGTAGCTTATCTCACCTCATCAGTTCCGATCCCATGTTGCTCCCTCTCCCTCTCCCTCTCCCTCCCTCTCTCTCTCTGTGCATCTCTGCTCAACACCCAGCCTCTCTCCGTCTCTTCCTCCTCCTCCCTCCACCCTCCAGCCATGCTCCTCAGCAGCCATGGCCGTTATCCCCTTCGCCCAACCTCAAAAACTCTCAAACTTTAAACTCAGCCCAGAAGTTTATTCGCAAACGTTTCAAAGTTCGAATAAAAAGGTCGTAGAACAGGGGTCGCAATGTTGAGGCAAGAAACAGGAGCACCAAGGAGAGGACGGAAGACAGGAGGGGGGTAGAAGCTGCATGCTCGAGGCTTTGAAGTAGTGGATGATGGAGTAAGGCGTCAGGTTGGGTCCCTTGCAGACTCGCTGATCCATCTGATGCTGTTTTAAACCTAGTCACAAGGTAAAGGGAGTTGAGAACTTGTAGTGATTTCGTGTTCTTCCCTCCTTTCTTGGAGAATAGGATGACAACTACATGTCGAAGCATGATATCTTCATCTCATAGGAAATGCACCGCTTTTCTGCATACACTCGTAGACTGAATCACCCAAGGATGATCCTTTTGCTAGGTGATTTGATCCTGTTAGTAACTTGTTCTTCGCTTTACCCAGTCGTGACAATGGCCGAACCCCATCATCAACCTCGAGACCATATGGTCTTCGATGACAAAGTCGCGGAGGAGTATGTGAAACAGGTTCTCATTATTGGATTTTCTCCTGCTATACTAATCTCTCTACAGCAAATTGTACTTGAAAACGCTCAACAAGTTCTTGAATGTGCCAAGCCTTACATCAAACCTGGCTGCGAGATCCTCGGTGAGGCCCGAAACACATCCTAAACACATCCTAAACACATCCTCGAGTGCTGGACCCTGACCTTGTTTGCACGCCATCAGATTTCGGATGCGGCCCTGGGTTTGCGTCCCGCATGCTTGCAGCTCTGCCGGAGGTGAAGAGTGTGCTCGGGGCAGACGTCTCGGAAGGCATGCTGGGCCAGTTCAACAAGCTTGCGGGTACCGCTGCGTTTATGTTTGCGATGACATCCGCCATGACTTGCAACACAGCCGAAGAGAATGAACAAGTGAGGTCGAAGCTGTCCTCCTTGAAAACGTCTGCCAACCCCGTAGAGGAGCTGAAACCGCACGTGGGATCGAAGGATCTGGTTGTGATGGCTTTTGTGGTTGGCCACTTGCATCCAAGAGAGGCAGGCTATGAGGTGCTGAGATTGTCTGCCCTGGTCCAATCCTTTGAAACCCTCAGCAGGTCGTCAAGCTGGCAGCTGCCTGCTTGAAACCTGGTGGTCGCTTCCTCCTCGCCGAACTCAATGGCGGCGCTCCATTTCATGCTGCCGGAGGAGGGCACGGGCATGGCCATGAGCACGGGCATGGCCATGAGCACGGGCATGGCCATGAGCACGGGCATGGCCATGAGCACGGGCATGGCCATGAGCACGGGCAGGGGTATGTGATTGTTCAGGTGTGCCAACAGGATGAAGCTGACGATGTGAACAGACAAGAGACAAGCAGCTGTCATGAGCACGGTCACGGTCACGGTCACGGTCACGGTCACGGTCACGGTCATGAGCATGCCCATGACGAGCACGAGGTTTACTATGAAGATCAGTTGCATGATTTGCTGGCAAAGGCAGGTGACGTGGCATCGCCTCTCTTCTCTCCTCTACCGTTGTTGTGCCTGATTGCTGTGGCAGGCATGAGCGGCATCAAGACAGAGAAGGGCTACAAATTCACCAAGAACAATGTGACAGTTAACTGTGCCGTGATCAGCGGCGTGCGCGAGGTCAACAGTGAACTGTTGTTCACAGAACGACACTGACTGGTGTATGTGCAGTGAAGCGTAACGACCATCAAAGGTGATCATTTTTGAAGGACATCGAATCGTCTCCAGCACCATGCAGTGCCGTTTGCTGGCCGTGACTTGAAACGAGAACTTGAACATTGAAATTCTTGTTTGTAATGAATGGCAACATGAATCCGAATGTGTATCGTGACGAGTCTGCGGCGACTGCCAGGCTGTGTGAAAGCTCTCGGCGATTTTTGGTACCATATCAGGTTATAAAGTAGAAATTTCTAGATACTCTCAGAGGTATATAACTGTACTGATCAGATGCACGGGTGCGGTCATCAATCTACATGTCTAAAGTTGCAAGGTGCTTTCCTGCTGCTCAATCTCGGTTCTTCTCTGTTTCTCATTCCCATAATCTTGACAGAGCTCTTCGTATCGCTGCCTCTTGTGCCCACAAAGCCGCTCCTCCTCCTCTTCCTTTTGCTTTTCAAAGTACAATCCCAAAGTGTTGGTGCCAACAATCTCCGAAGCTCCTTTAGTGAACAGCCTCGTGATGTATTTCTTTGCCCTGTAGCAGACGGGAGGGAGGGAGGGCTGTGTGCTCGTATCACTCAAGCACTCGTGCAGGTACTCCAGAGCTGCGGCCTCATCCCTACCATGTCGCTCGTTGTACTTGATCATTTCATCAAGGAAGGCGTCTTTCAAGAACCTTCCCACGGGAACGAGTTCGACCAAGGTCATGCTGTCGTCGCACTTGTTGATTTCTTGCAGGGCCTTGCGGATGTGTGCTCTACTCATTCTCACGCTTGCTGAGTCGGCGCCGTCAAATCCCACGCACACCACATACTTCTCGTGCTTGACAGGGCAGGAGAGCGTCGGCTTCACTATGCAGACCTTTCGGAAGCATCGCGCGAGGATGTATACTCCCCCTACCGTCCCTCGTCCCAAACTGTCAGCAATCCTGCATATGAACGAGCCTCCCTGCTCTAGCGCCCCCATCCCAGCCCACATCTGCACCAAGAAGGACGGAAGGCTGGAGGTCTCGTTGGTACCACAAGGGGAGCAGCGGTTGACCGCATCTCCGATGACAATGTTAACTCTGCTAGTGGCAAGCATCGCTATCAACGGCTCAAGGTCTTCAGCCACGTCAGCTCTTGCCGCTGTCATGCTGTCTTGAGGATACGTGCGCAACAATGAGGAGGACGGCAAGGACTGCTGGAGGCTCGGGAGGTCTGGGCTTGCCTTGTCGTTACGGTTCAAGATCCACCCGCACTTGACTCGCTGCCCCAACGACTGTAGCAGGAAGTCAGAGCAGCCGCCTCTTCCTCCATGGAGATCGAGGAACGAGACTCTGTCACGATTTTGTGTTCCTGTCATTGGCATAGCTCCATCTTTCATGAGAGATTGGCTGCAAATGTCAAACACATCTGCAAGCTTCACTCCGGCTCTGCTAACAAAAGGTGTGCACAAAGATGAGTAACATGGGAAGAACTTCTTGATGGTTGTCGAACTCTTCATATTTGTTATTCCCCGATTTTCCAGGACTTCTTCCAATACATTGTCAGGGCAGAAATTCGAATACTTGTATTCTTTCAGCATTTGGCCCTTCACAAGCCACTCGTGTTGCGGCTGAAAGGAAATACTGCTGTCCAGCAGGAGTTCTGATCTTTCAATCCAGCGGAGATCCGCAGCTTTCACTCCTCGCCAAGCTCTCTTATCAACGTTCTCATACTCGCAAGTCAAACCCAATCGATCTCCTTGTAGTCTTGTCGTACATTGGACAGGTACAGTCATACCCTGACCTCGCTTGCCGAGACCATCTCCCTTGCGGTAGCCGTATTTCTCCAGCTGCTTCCTCGCAAACTCAGATATGACCAGTTTTTCAGGTTGCGTCTCAGGTTGCGTCTTGGTTCGACCACATTCCTCGTCAGCTGTCTTATTCCGACTGGAACCATTGACGTTCATTCTGGGCACGCGCAGATGAATGACGTTAGGGATTTGAATTCTGCATACACCAAACACTAAGAAGAAGACGTGATAGAGTATCACTTGCAGCCAAGAGAAGGTGTCGAGCAATTGTTGGCTGGTACAAACTTGCAATAAAGATTCATCCTTAGCCAGTAAGGGATCGATGTCTCTGATGATCATGTCGACCTAAACAAAGCGTGAGCTATCAATCAATGCAGCCACAGCATCATCTGCTTACCATGCTTGGGTGTTCTTCTAGCATGCTTTCCGTCAGTTCCTGCGTGACTTCTTGTAGGTAACGCCATAGTTCTTGTGTGGTAGGTTGATCCAAGGATTTGATAGGCAACTTGCCTGTAAGGATCAGATGTGCGAGTGCGTATCGCTCTTTGAGCTCGGAGGGATCATCTAAGCTCCAGACATGCGTGATGGAAGGGAGAGAGGTTTTGTCGATGAGGTCAAGGAACGCAGAGCTTTCCTGCTTGATCTCTCGCATGCTGATCTTTTTCTTGCCCGTGTACCTCTCTTCAACAATGAAGAAGTCATCGTCCGTTTCTCGGAAGATCCACGAGTAAACTCTCTGGCGGAGGGCGAAGGTCAAACCTAAGAAACTTTCGTCCTCCTTCCCCTCCATCGGCTGAAAGCTGTTTGGTGGCCACCAGAAGTGACGGGCGCAGACCAGACTGAATAACCGATTCTCAAAACGATAGTGCAGAAATGCTTTCAAGAAGTTTTCGATCGCATCTTTGCTCTTGCAGTCACCGTCGTTTGAAGATCTTTCTCCGAACACCTTGGCTAGTGGCTCATTGTATGATTGTTTCAGGTTATCAAACAGCAGCAAGCCCACATTTCCCTTGAACTCCTTTGCAAGAAAGTAAGGCGTGTTCGGCGAGTTCTTGTCATCATGGGCCAAAAGTCCTCGAGCTGAACGAGCCAAAGCGACTTCATTCACGAGCATGCTCAGTTGTGCGAACGCGAGCTCCAGCTGGTCGAAACGAGGATTCGGATGGTGATCATCTACTGCATGACGACGAATGATGCTATGGAAGAACTGACTGTGAGACCTGGGACTTTCCTTCTCCTCTGAGAAGCACGCATGCATGTGTAGCATGTCTCCTGCACCCTGCCAGATCCTGACTTGTCGGATAACTTCCTCTCGCAGTGCTTGCAGCCGCCTGTCATATCTACTCTTCACTGACTCCCACGGTACCGTAGGAGTAAAAGCATTTTGAATGAGATCTAAGTCGTCCCTTGCCGCGTCGTCGCAAGCCTCGTGCCTCCTCTTGCGATGTTTGAGCATGAAGTAGTCGTTGCCTTTGCGGTTTCCGAGGGCAAACAGATGATGAACACTTTGAACATTAAACGTTGACTGGATTGCGCTGGGCAAAACGACGAAGCAGTTCCCTCGCGATCAAAGTCGATCATAACTGTCACATCCATGAATAAGAAATCTTTATCTCGTGACCAGATCACAACAGCTTTGTGTCTCTGTGCATAGAGCAATGCCACGGTATCAGCATTCTGAAGCTCCTTGGAGCCTGAATGATACAAGTCTATGCGAGCCGCATCTTGGTTTTCCAGAGCTTGAATCGCTCCTACCATCACTCGTTTCTTCATCATCACATCAGTCTCCGTCCCTCCTCCATCAAAACAAGCCTTCAGATTCTCTCTCATATGAGCAGCTCTTTCAGTCACGTCGACATCTTGATACAGCTCCTTCATGTACTTGAGCTTGCTGAAGTTGCTCTCCTGTTGCACTCCTCCGTCGTCAGGCACGCCGTCAAAGATAAAGACGATCCTGGATCGCGGATCGTTGCCGCTTCCTACCTGAAGCTCGGTCCAGAGCTTTTGAAAGAGACGTAGATAGGCCTTGTAGGATTTGATATGATCCAGCTGAGAGTGAAGTGACTTGAGATTGGACCCGTCGACAACAATCAGAGGAGCACAAGCTTCTCTTGCAATCCTTTCGTTTATCAGGTGTGACAGTCGATACTTTTCAGCTGGAACTTTCTTGTGTAAAGCCCAGATGGTGTGAGATCTGGTGGGGCGGATCCGGTTGATGACAGAAGTGCAAACTGAAGGCAGTATCTTACCTTTGAGCAATCGCTCCTCGAGATCGATCGAGCTGATTCGAAACCGTCGCATCCACTCGTGTGCGATCAGCTTTCTAGCTAGCTGAATGCCATGAGCTTCCGAGCTTGGGAAAACCTTGAACAAGCGCAAAGTCCTGCTGAGCTCTGCGATTCTGAGCTCTGCGAAGTATCGCGCGCCCAACAAAAAATATTCCATCCACAGGTTGTCCACGCGACCTTGATCTATCAGGCTCAGCTCGCATCCATCTGGGCTCTGAGGCCAGCTCACCCCAGTATATGGCAGAAGGGCCTGCAGGTAGTCCTCGGCAATGCCCTCGAAGTGCTCGCAGACCAGAAACGTCTCGCTGCTCGTGGACGCGCTCGTGGTCGGTTTGCATACAGAAGTGCGTGCGAAGACACATGAGACAAGATAGACCAGACAAAGACTCGCATGGTCACACAGACTCGCCATCCTCATCACCAGGTTTCCTCCCTTGCTCAAAGCTCCCATCGCTGTCACGACTTGACAAAATTGCAGTTGCGCATCCATGGCGCAAGCCTGACCTGATGCTGCTCCACCCATGCACCCATCAGCCGTCACCAGCATAACAGGACCCTTGCTCTTCATCTTCTCCCATGCTCCCTCTATGTTGGGACGCAGCCGCATGTCACCGGTATTATCAGCTCCAAAGTACCAGTGCACTACGGTCTCGGTGATCAAAGCGTCATCTCCGGTCTGCGTAAAGAGTTCAAGGAAGCACACGGCATGAGAACTAAAGTCACCAGATGTCGCTGGTCGTTTCCTTCGAAGTGAGGGTTTAAGGTACAAGCAACCCAGTCCCATTCAATGTTTTCTTCAGATTGTTTCCTTAAACCCATAAAGTAATGATTTGTTGCAGAGACAAACGCGCCTCGAGCTTCACATAGATGTAACGAAATGAATTTCTTCGTGCATTGTAAATTGATAAGTTGGAATGCTGAAAGTATCTCATACATCTTCGCAAAATCAACGGAGCACAGCTCAGGCGCTATTCTGTCTCGAATCGCGGGTTCTACCGCGGCGGTCAGAATTGTTCGGGCAGTGAGAGCGTCCCATTCCTAAGGCAGGTCAGCTACAGCACGTGCTCTCTCTACAGCCTACCTGCTTGTCTACGCCTTCCACTTGCCGCCTGCTCAGTCGTCAGCAAGGGCTTCAACTTGTTAAAGAGATACTTCTTCTGTTCAAGTTTTCGTAGGACAGGCTGAATATTGTCGATACCGAAGGAGGAGGATGCGAAAAGAGTAGCAGCAGGAGGCAGGGATATTCCCATCCTCTTGACTTCGAAGCACTTGTCGATGAAAGGTGCCTCATCGTCTTTCTTCTCTCGCCGCTGATCCATCGACTTCTGGATTAGACCTCCCAACTCGAACATTTTTTCAGCTTCGTCTCTGCTCATCATCAGAAGTTCAGGAGGAGGAATCTGAGCCTTGGTATCATCGCACTTGGATGGACAGTGACCTCTAGTGCAGTACAGAACTTCATCTGACGGTGATTCCTTGTGAGCTGTTTTCGTTGTATTCGTCGAAACATTCAAGTCATGTCTGTATAGTTGCAAGCAATCATTGAAGGTGAAATAATGCCCATCTGGAGAGTTTGTTGAGCAATCTTGGATCATTTCATTCTGTTTCAAATGATCTGGTTCTGTCCTACGTTTGTAAAGCTTGAGGAACAATATGAGCTCGCACGCCGACATTTCTTTCAGTGCGGCACTCGTCTCCGTTTGCATCGATCCGACTTTGTTTTGAACCCTCCCCATCCATTTTGACTGAGTGTGGATTGAAAACGGAAATTGGTTGCCATCTTCAGTGTACAAGAAATCAATGCCAGGAGTATAAGGTGATAAATGCGCTTTCTTCACGTATGCCTTGCAAAATAGACAAACTTTGCAGGAAGTTTGGACCTTCTAAAATCTCTTCATCCAGCTCGCATTCCAGCAATCTGCGCCTCTGCCGTTGAGAAATGACCAGGCTCAAATCTCTTTCTACGAGTGCCTCCACCCCTTCCCTATAATGTATTCCCACTGCAATATGCAGCGCTGTCTTGCCTTGCCCGTCCTTCAAGTCTACTCGGACCTACAGCACAAGTATCTCCGGTCAGCTCCTCTCACCTCCTACTCCTCCTGGACTTACCTTGTCGCTCTCCAGCAGAGCCCTCACGCACGCCGTTTGCCGGTGATAGACGGCGAGATGCAGCGGCGTATCGCCTGACTCTGTTTGAACGTTGGGGCTGGCACCTAGGGCGAGCAGCCTCCTGCAGCATTGCTCCTTGCCTTTCTCGCAAGCTCGATGAAGAAGAGACCTTTCCTTGTATCGGGGCAAGAGCTCGTCGATCCTCGCGACGTTAAGGAGCCGCTGGAGCTCGTCCGCGTCGTCCCTCATGAGGACCTCATTCTCCGATATCATTGTAATAGCTGTCTGTGCGTTCTTCTGTCGTGCGTAGTCCAGCACAAGTCTCCCCTGCCCGTCCTGGATGTCCAGACATGCACCTCCCTCCATGAGTGCCTCCACCCCCTCCCAATAGTCTCCTCCCGCTGCAATGTGCAGCGCTGTCTTGCCTTGCCCGTCCTTCAAGTCTACTCGGACCTACAGCACAAGTATCTCCGGTCAGCTCCTCTCACCTCTTACTCCTCCTGGACTTACCTTGTCGCTCTCCAGCAGAGCCCTCACGCACGCCGTTTGCCGGTGATAGACGGCGAGATGCAGCGGTGTTTCTCGCGAACTTGATATTGCCTGTACGTTGGGGCTGGCGCCCAGGGCGAGCAGCCTCCTGCAGCATTGCTCCTTGCCTTTCTCGCAAGCTCGATGAAGAAGAGACCTTTCCTTGTATCGGGGCAAGAGCTCGTCGATCCTCGCGACGTTAAGGAGCCGCTGGAGCTCGTCCGCGTCGTCCCTCATGAGGACCTCGTCCTGCATGATGTGCTCAGTGAGGACAAGGCGAACCGCAAGTATTGGCGTGTGTAGTCAGGTACGCGCTCCTTGCGGGAATCCCTTGGCTGCCTTCCTCGGTGAGCTCGGAACTGAGAACAACAGACGGGATTGAAACGGTTTTCAACGTACGGTACCCTTTAAGGTACCCCCTGATTCCCCTGCTGATACCCCCAATACACTACCCTCACCCGAGTGACCAGCTGAATGACCAGGCACTGAAGTTGATGAACAGGGCATGGGAAGGGGACGGAAAGACCCCGCGACTGTCCTCGCTCTCAGACCTGCCCACTCCTCTGCCTAAGAAGAAACTGAAAGCCTAACTAACTTCCGTGACTAAGATCATAAGAAATGAGAAGGGCATACACTTCTCAACTCCAACTTCGACAGGAAGCGTTAGTTTTCTTACTCGCCCGGATCAGATACCTTGAAGGCTCAGCTTCTCACCGTCACGCTATACCCCCCTTCAAGAAGGTTTTCTCCTCAGTCCGATCGAGGACGCCTCCGAGTCCGATCGTCAACTACCACCGTTGGGTTTGGCACAGGGCTGCGGTCCGGGCACCGGGGCCCGGCAGTGACGGTACGGTCGGTCCGGGTGGTTCCCGGCGGCGCCGGAGCCTTCAGCCTGTGAGCGGCCCGGGCCCGGGTAACTAAGCCGTGAGGAGGCGGGCTTGTAAAGTGAAGTCAGTTTGATGGACGACTGCGGCCCTATGGTGAAGCTGGTAAGTGAGCATGAGCAGGAGAGCAGGGCAGCAGCGAGGGAGGGGAGAGAAGGAGGTAAAGGGCAGGAACGATAGCAGAGGACATTGAAACATGCGGTAGAGGGAGTGCGAGAGGGGGGGGGGGAGCAGGTAGGAAAGCATTTCAATGAAGACCAGCGGGAAAGGATGAAGCTGTTCCATCTCAGTATTGCTGATTGTTGCGATGAGATCGCAGGAGGATGATCGAGGAGATGTAGAGAGAAGAGCTAGAGTGACATGCGTCTCTGTTGTCAGTCAAGACACTGACGTCCTTGCCTCAAGATGGTAACGTACCACCGGAGAAAGCAGCGATAGGCATCCTACCTCACCGCCAGCTCTGTCTACGACGCCATGGAGGGTAACGTATTGCCCGAGACGTCGGAGAGCGGGAGTCTAGGAGGATACATCTACAACGACGACGAGGACGACGATGCGGATGACGAGCTTGACAACGAGCATTCCGACTTCGAGTCATGCGAAGAGCTCGAGGGCGCGAACCAGCGCGCGGCTCGAGAGATCAGCGACTTGAGCATCAGCGGCATCTCAGCCGTCCAGCATGACGAGACTTTACCGCACGAAGACGCTTCGGACGACTACGTGAGGAGCTGCGTGTTGAGCTGAGGCCGAGCTGAGCCTGAACTGTCAGGTCGAGATCGTGAAGAACTTGAGCGATAGCGAGCAATCGTCGGATGATGACGTGTCAGAGCCGTTGAAGTTGAGAAAGTGAGATGACATGTTGCCCGTCAGCCCTCTGCCTTACACACCATTGCAGGTTTGACTACACTTTGGTACTGGAATGTATGTGCGCGGGAAGCAAGAGGAAGCAAATCAACGTTTGGCTGCCAGAGACTCTTGTCTTTGTTAACAACGTCCCGCTGTGTTGGTACTTCACGCGGAAGCAAGTGATCATGGCGACGTGGTTGTGCTTGCTCGGCTCATGTAATGCAGGACTGTACCATCTCGAAACGAAACTTCGGGCACAAGAAGTCAATGACAAACCAGCAGGTCAGAAAGTTTGATCTCTCCTGACCTTGACTGGCTCTTCTGAGCATGACTGTAGATCCTCGCCAAGTTCGGAGGGTTGACCGGAGAGATCACCTCGTACTTCGTGCATGTCACTGACGTCGACGAGGAGCACATGAGCTGGAAGATCGAATACTTCGATAGGAAAAGCCTCCGAGATTTTCTCTACGATGAAAACGCAACTCGCAACGGTTTCTTGCAGAAATTCGTGTGCATCCGCAAGCATGTAAGTCTTTCTCTTCCTTGTCTTGGCGTTCATCTCCGACCTCGATGACATGCTCGTGCAGCGATTCGCAGCTTCTCTAGACACGAATCAGCTGCTGCAAACCTTTGACGTGAGATGGAAGAAGGTGAGGCAAGCTTGCTTGACAGGCGACCGAACTCGCTGATGCCTCTCCCTCCGCAGGACGATCTGAGGAGCACGAGGGTGCAGACCCGCTCCTACGTCTTCCGCATCCCTGACGACGGGACGAGCTCCTACAGGTACGGCATGGCAGAGCCGCACGACCATCGTTCCTCCCACCTGTCGATGAACTCGACCATCACCAAGAAGGCTCAGAGCGTCTGTCGCTGCATCGCTGAGTCGATGAAGCTCCCCGTGGACGGATACTCCCGCACCCTCCAACGGATTCACTGCAAGTTCAGGATGGGAAAGGAGGGCGTCCTGTGGTTCCAGTTCTGCACCTGGATGAGGGCGGACAAGTACGGCCCCCTCCAACGGAGGCTGTCGAGCCTGCGCATGTCCGACCTGCTCTTCTCCAGCAGCAGGAATTTGCTTCAGGGGGAGCCCGCGCCCGACTCCTCGCTTGCTCAGCAGAGCAAGGGCCCTGTGCAGGAGCACGAGCACGTGAGGAGTGTGGAGGCGGAGCAGGTCAACAAGGTCAGCCTGCCGACCAAGAGCCAGGACATGAGGACCTGTTCTCTGTGCTCGGCTCGAATCCTCGCGCAGACGTCATGCTCCGTCACCTACGGCGAAGTCCTTCCCTTCCTGATGCACCTCAACGTCAGTCTCCGCTCTCAGCTCTCCCCAGCTGATGCCCACCAGGGGGAGGCAGCAGCAGAGGCGGCGGTCGAGAATCTGCCGCAGGAGCTCTGGAGGGAGATGCAGCTCAAGGAGGAAGAGGAGGTCGGCCTGCAGGACCTCAGCTGCCGGCTGCAGTTGATCGGGCTGTCACCGTCGTGGATCGAGAGGATCATAGTGGAGATGGCGTCGAGCGACGAGGAGATCAGCGGGTTCGTCGACCTCAGGCTGTTCAGGATGGCGATAGAGGCCTCGCAGGGTCAGCGGGGGAGAGGCTGGACGGATGGAGGGGAGGAGAGGAGGGAGTGGGAGCACGGAGACTCTATCTTCTCCGACCAGCCGCTGATCTACCAGTACATGTCCCCAACTTTGCACAAGAGGAAAGTTCCGTCAGTGTTCAACGAGCTTGCTCTTCACATCCCTGAGTTGGACTTCCATCTCTTGTTCGAGGAGAGGCATGGCGGGTTGTCATGGGCAGGCGTCCTTCACAAGGACGTGGTATGTTGCCTGCATTGCAAACGAGTATGCAAGCTCTTCGTCGAGGCGAAACTTCGAGGGCTCGAGTACTCGGAGCCTCAACTCGACAAGCTCAAGAAGCTGGTGCACCCCAACAGCCCGACGCTCCTCGCCATCATGTGGAACTTGCGGGGCAAGAAGACAAGCACACAGATCCCCGTCGACCGGGAGTGGAGTTTGGACCGGGCCAAGGAGTCGAGGAAGGTCGAGCAGCAGCGGGGAGGTCAGCATGCAGGTAGTTTACAGGTGGGGAGCAAGAAACAGTGGCAGAGCAAGTCGAAGCAGAGCCTGCAGTGGCTGCGCGAGATCTCTAACGAAGAGCTGCTGCAGGAGCTTGCCAGGCGCGCGGCTCCTCCTTCGATCCAAGAAAAGAATACCCAGTGGAGATGACTAGCCTACTGGAAGTCAACCTCCACTTTGACAACTTTCATCTCCTGCGATCAGTTGCAGTCAGCTCTTGACAAGCTCGTCAAGTTGCCCACCTGGTCAGGATGTCCTCGCAGACCAGAGATGTACTGGAGATGTTTGACGGGCTGACGAAGTTGATAGTCAAGTCATAATGTTCTCCTCCTCCCTCCCAAGTCTCCTCCCTCCCTCCCTCCCTCCCTCCCTCCCTCCCTCCCTCCCTCCCTCCCTCCCTCCCCCGTCCTCCCCTGCTGCTCTTCTCTCCTCCTCTCCTCCCCCTCCTCACCTTGGTCCCTCTTTCTCTTGCTGTTTGTGTCACGCCAGACTTGGGCAAATAAACCTGCAGGAATTCAATGTGAGGGGAACGAAGCAAGAGCAGTAGGACACATGAACACAAGAGTGAGAGTGAGAGTGAGAGAGAGGGAGAGGTGGTGGTGGAGAGGAGGAAGAGGAAGAGGAGGAGGAAGAGGAGGAGAAGGAAGGGACCTGAGTCTCGTTTTCGCGTCTAAAGTGAGACATGTTCGTCTGAGTGGAGCAGGTCTTCTTGGTGTGCAGGTTTGCAAGCTGCAATGCCTTGCGGCGGAGGGACCACTCGTTCCAGTCGTACCTGACAAGGAGTAGGAAAATCACGAGAGAGCAATGCAGAGAGAGCAGGAGGGAGAGAGGGAGAGAGTCGAAGAGTGAAGGATGGAGAGTGAGGGAGTTAGTGAGTGAGTGAGTGAGAGGGAGATAGGGACGGAGGGAGAGGTAGAGGGGGGGAGGGAGGGAGGGAGGGAGGGAGGGAGGGAGGGAGGGGAGGGAGGGAGGGAGGGAGGGAGGGGGTAC